>NC_052487.1:5642607-5842183 GCF_009730915.1 Dioscorea cayenensis subsp. rotundata
AAATACTTCCTCAAATATTTAAATTTAAATAAATTAAAAAAATCATCCATTAATTAAGTTAAATTAAAAAATTTGAAAATATTTTTTAATGATAATTTTTGAAAAATCATTCTTAAAAAAACATAGTGAAGAGTTTTAATGATGGCGTCCACAATTTTTGTAGTCACTAGTTACAGTTTGTTTATATTTCTCTAACATTAATAATATTTTTTTTATTGTTTTGTTAGCAGAGCCATCCAAATGAAGAACCATATACAAATAAACCCATTGAAGACTACGATTTGCTTGAAGACTATGTTTCTGTTTACTATGTTATACATCATTCGTAATCCATTAAAAATATTTCATGCTAAATAAATAAAAATTTTATCTATTAATATCTGTTATTTAAATCAAATACTTACTTAAAAATGGATATCCAAAACTTTACATATCTTTATCCCTCTAACCAAACACCTAACAATTTTTATTCTTACTATTAAATCCATCCAACCAAACACTTAAACATGAATATTCCCATCCATGGATATTTCATCCATGGATATATCCCTTCCATGGAATACTATATATCCCACTATCCAAACACTACCTTAGAGAATAAGCAATCCAATTGATGATAAAGTTTGAATTTTGTCAAATCTGAAATAAATACATCAAATAAGAACGTAAGGAAAGCATAAAAGAACACCAGGCAAAAATCCGGCCAATGCTTTTCCAATTTCCAGGACATTCTCACACAACCACCAATATAAAGCAGCCCACCACTTCCCTATATCAGTACTCCAACAACAACGCACAATTCAAGAAACCAAAAACGTACCTCGAGACTTTTTGAGGAGGAGGAGAGGAAGAAGCTATGAACTGGAGACCTTTCTCTCTTTGGATCTCCGAGCTGAAGCAATTCAACTCCAAACCCCCCCTCGTCATTCGATCCGCATCAAACTACCTCTCCTACACTCCAGATTCGCTGGATTGAGCCACATTCACCGTGCCCCGCCGGCGCTCGGTCGGCGAAGATGAAAGTACGCTTCGGCGAACTAGGGTGAAATATGGCTGCCGTATGGCTAGATCGGTTGGATCGGACTTCGAGTTACCGGAGCTTCTCCGGGATCTCACGATCCTCAATGAGATTGAGAGAACCGAGGGACGGATGAAGGAAAGACGAGCTGCGCAGCAGCAGAGGAGAGCCCGGCGGAGGAGAAGAGCTCGAATTAAGTGCAGCTGTTGTCGCCGAGTTGGTTGACTCCAATTATGTATATATAATTATATACATAATACAATTTATATATAATTATCTTATCATAAATTAGTAGTTTAACAATGTATTAATAAATTATTTTATTTATATTTTTGACACTATATTTGCCATCAGTGGTGGATTTAGAGGGGGCAAGGGTGTACTCAAGCACCCCCCCCCTTGCCCATATATTTATATATATATATATATCTAAATACATATATTTATATATTATCACAATATTAATAATTATCATTTGTATGAAAAGTGATATTATTTATTTATTTATTTTCAAAATTCTACCCATAATATTTAAAATAAATTAAATAAAAATAATAAGATTATTATATTAAATAAAATTGATATTGGGTGATCATAATAAATAATATGGCTAACCAAAAGCATGGATCTTCAAATAGTTTATTTTAAAATTTTATATTTAGATATATTTTTATTGAACTTATCAATACATTATTCTCAACTTTTTAGGATATTAATGTAAAAAATATTAATAACAAATATAAAAATAAAACAATAAAAAAATACTATTGCTATTTCAAAATCTCTAAAAACAATTGTTGTAGTTTGTGAGTTTTTTTTTCTTTGCTCAATCTCTTCCAACTTTCAAGTTTATATTATATCTTTCATTATAGAGACTTATTATATATTTTTTAAAAAATTTGTTTTATATCTGAATTAATTTGTTTAATTTTTGTGTGATTTTTATTGTTTAAAAATATTTGATATTTAAAAAATAATTATTTGATATTTGTTAAATATTTATTTGACTATTTGTTATGAAAATTGTTGTGAAAACGATTAGATATTTGTTGTGATTATTTGCTATAATAAATTGATTATTTATAGATTATTTTTTAAATAATTGTTGCATAAATGAATTTATATTGTGAATTTTTGCTAAGTCATTTTTTAAATTGTATTATTTGTTAATTTAGTGTTCAACATTTAGTTAAATTATTTGCTAATAATGTAAATATGACAAGGTTTTTTCACCTAATTAAACTAAAATTTTTAGATGCATGTATATTTTATATTTTTGAATTATTGATAATTATCGTCTCAATTTGAATTAATAAAGTTATTTAATATTTATAAATTTTTAAATTTGAATTCAGCACCCCCTAAATATTGTTTCTAAGTTCGCCAATGTTTGCCATGGTATCAATAAATTATTATATTTATATTTTTGACACTATATTTGGCACTATATTAATAATTTATTATATTTGTATTTTTTTAACTGTATTTGGCACAATATTAATAAATTATTATATTTATATTTTTGATACGGTATTAATATATTACTTTATTTATATTTTTGACACAGTATTTGACAGGATATTAGTATATTATTATATTTGTGATTTGGCACGGTATTTGGCACAGTACTAATATATTACTCCTTTCGTTCTTTTTTATTTGTCACAAATCCATGTTCCTTTTTATCTGTTATTTCTTAACATCGAGAAGCATTTATTATTTTTTCCCCCCAAAATTACCTGCAAGAATCTCAGGATGTACTTGGTAGACATTAGAAGCAAGTCCATACACATTTCTCTACAGGGATTAGTCTAGGGCATCGCTCTATCTCTATGTTCTTCACCTAGTTCATTTCTAGCCCTTACCCGTCATCCTCCCCCATTTTAGGTTATTTAGTTATCATCTTTACCCTGAATTAGTGATCCTGCTTGAAATTAAAAGATCAACAAGTACTAGGAGTTCAGTCCCTGTGGTTTGACAACCCTATCCCTCATGGGGTAACACTGTATTACTTGTAACGATCCGTGCACTTGCGAAGTGTTCATCAATTATCATGTTATGAAGTTTCATATTTCGAATAGAACTTCATAATTGAATAATGTATCATATTTTATGAAGTCTCTATAAATATGACTCCTTTCTAACCCTAGAGGGTATCAATTAATTCTATGGTGAGAAAAATCCCCAAGCTCTCTCTCCCTCTCTAACCCTAGCCGCTATTTGGAGAAAAAGAGGAGATTGTTTCTCAATTTCGGCGTGGGACTTTTGTTCGGAGCTAGAAGATCTACAATAATCCAAGGATAAATTCGGCACATCTAAGGAAAGGTTTTAGAACATCTAGAGGTATTTTTCTAAATTTTTTAATTAAAATAGAATGTTCATTAAAACAATCAGATCATATTGCAATTTTATTCTTGCTTCCATATGCCTCTGATGGTGTTATATAATTTTGTAATATTTAGGGCCTGTTTGGATAGCCATAAATTATGGCATAAACAGTACAATATGACATAATTTAACATTTTCTGAAAATTATGCCATAATGGCTGTTTAGGTACTTATTTCAGAGTATAAAATTATGGCATAAAAAAATATTCCACTAAGAGGAATATTTTCTCATTGCAAAAAGTCTCTCTCTTTTTTTATCCAGCCATCAG
Organism: Dioscorea cayenensis subsp. rotundata; assembly: GCF_009730915.1. Lineage (NCBI taxonomy): Eukaryota > Viridiplantae > Streptophyta > Magnoliopsida > Dioscoreales > Dioscoreaceae > Dioscorea > Dioscorea cayenensis. The sequence continues at coordinate 5,646,283 of NC_052487.1, forward strand.
CCATCAGACTACCGACAGTCCGGGTAACCTCCAGTGATCGGCCACCGCTCCGGTCGGCCTCCGGCAACCAGCCACCGGCGGTCCGACCAACCTCCGGCGACATGCGACCGGTCCTGCCGACCTCCGGTGACCAACCACCGGTGGTCCGGGAGGCCTTCGGTGACCAGCCACCGGTCCGGCCGGCCTCCGGTGACACGCCGGCTGTCCATCGGTGGTTCTGCCTACCTCTGGCGACCGGCCACCGGCCACCGGCGGTTCAGTCGCCTATCGGCTGGCCTCCGACGACCGGCCACCGGTGGTCCGCCAGTGATCCGGCCGACCTCTGGCGACCGGCCACCGGTCCACTAACTGTCCGGTTGTCCATCGCCCAATCTCCATAATATTTTTTTATTTTTTTAACCAAACACTCATTCTGTAAGAATAAAATATGTCACAATTTCTGTAATAATCATTTGCAATTCCTACATAATAAAATTATGCCATATTTTTTTTATTTTGCATCCAAACAGGCCCTTACTAACAAGAATCTCATGAACATTGTTACCATTGAGTATCTAAGTTTCACAATAATTATTATTTATATATTTATCTATGATAGAAAATATCATGGGATTCTCTCTCATGGTTAATGCCTAATCTGTCTCCTTCTAATCCCTTGAAATTCTTATTTCTTTTTTTTATTATGATATTTGCATCAATTTTCTTTGTTTTTGCGCGTCACATCCCTCAAATCTTTATAAGTTTTTTTTGCTTTAAATTGCTTATAAACCCTTCAAAAATTCATATTTACTCTTAGAAAAAACATAATTGTATATATACCCTTGAAAAATATAGGTAATCACGGATATACCCTTACTATTAGATTCCATTAGAAGAAGTTAATCAAACTTTATTAACTATAGTTATAATTTGAATTAAGATATACAAAAAGTCCAAAATAACTCTTGTAAATGGTCATTTTATTATAAAAAAAACTTTTCAAGGGTATATATGCAAAAGCTATAATGATCATTTTATATATCTGCTATTTGTTAACAAATGGTTTTTTAGCCAATTTGAACCCCAGAGGTATATAAGTAATATATGTATTATTCAGGGGTATATATGCAATTATCTTTTATTCAGGGGAAAATATGGAATTTCAAAAATTATTCAGGGGTACACCTGCAAAAACCCGTTATTATTATTATTATTATTATTATTATATATTATTATTATTATTATTATTATTATTATTATCTTAGAACACCTTGTTAGAAAGTTTGCCTAATTAGTTCTCTCGCTTTTTGAATAATTTGAACTGGTTATGTTTACAAGTGAGTTCTAATGGATTATATATATATATATATATATATATATTTCTCAAGAATTTGGTGAAACTTTTGTATATATGTGGTGATAGTTATTAAAAATTTAAAAGTATTCAAATTTAAATTAAATTATATAAATATGAGTTTGGAGGATTCTTTTTTAGGGAAAAAAAATATCTACAAAAATTAAAAAAAGTTATCAATGCAAATTAAATGGATAAATAAAGGTTTTTTTATAAAATCATTCCAAAATTAAACTAATTATTTATTGTTAATACAAACTATTAAAAAAACCTATTTATGTTGGGTGAGTTGAAGTTTGATTATAATTAAAATTTGATTAAGGTTGGTGTATGCTGAGATAATAATAAAAATTTATTTATAAATTTTTTACTAGTAGTCTGATTATAATTATAATTTAGTTAGAATTAAACAATTAAAAAAATCAATAAAAAGAACACTTGTTGCTTCTCTCACTTCGCTTCTGATCTATATTTTAAGTGTTTTTGTCGTCTTTTATTCAATAAATTTAAGGTATATTTGTCTTTATCTATTTTTATTTTATTTTAGTTAATATATTTTCCTTTCATCAGAACAAAATATATCATAAATTTATAATATTTACGATATTATAACTAAATACATGCACCATTTATCCTTGCCCATCAGCGGCCAGTCATTGGCTTGGACGAGAAGCGATGCACTTTGATTACAAGTATTTTATTTAAAAGCAAACTACATAAATTTGCATGATGTTTTGGGGATTTTCATAGCATGTCACTTTTTTTGAAGAACAATTTGAATTTTTTATTTTTGGAAACTCATAATACGGTTATTTAACGAATGTGAAATATAACATCAACTAATTTTCTCTGTTAAAAAATCTGAATTAAATATAAAATAATATCATTTAAATCTAATAAGCTGATAAACTTGAGATAAAGTATGCATATCCTACTTCCATTAGAATTTAATGATCTAATTTAAAATTATCTGTTTATGAAATCATGAAAAAGCATAATATTTTTTTTTTATTGAACCCGTAGGAACTATGGTAGATTATGCAAATCTTCTGAAAGACATGTGGCAAGAAATAATAAAGTTTCTTTCATCTCCAGACTATATTTGTTTTAGTGCCTTGTGTTCACAATCATATGAGGTGGCAAAAGAGAGATATTAGCCACATGAAAAGCAGCTTCTTTGGTTACTTTTTATATTGATTCCCCAAAGTTCTTCAACCCATTAGAGGAAAAGATTTACCAAATGGAAATACCTGAGTTACATGGAAGGCGTTGTGCTGGTTTTTCACATGGTTAATTAATTACAATAGATATAGATCTTAAAATAAATTTAATGAATCCTTTTGCTAAAGCTCAAGTCAAGTTACTTATATTGCCATTTGATGATTATAATATTTGGCCCAAAGAAAAACTTGATATAACTTATTAATAAATTATTCCAAGAATTTGGACTATATTGTAATTGTTATTTACCTTGCTAAGAAATTAATATTTTGGAAGCAAGGTGATTTGACATGGACCATGATAGATACAATTTTATCCTTGTAGATGTCATATGGCACAATGGAACATTTTATGTTGTTAGAGCAGATAGTAAAGTGTGTCGAGTTGAATTTGGTATGAATAATGTGCTAATAGAAATTGCTTCCCATGATAATAATTACTTAAATAGAAAGAAAATATGTATGGTAGATTTTATAGGAGATCTACCACTTGTTTATAGGATTTTTTTACCTAGTTAAGTATAATGAGGGCAACAATGATGATGTTGATGCAAAGAATGATTCTGATCAAAACAACAACAACAACAACAACAATAATAATAATAATAATAATAATAATAATGGTTTTAGGAATTATTACCCAAATGGCATGGGTGCTATGAAATTTTTATTGTTCAAAGCGTTTTTATCTCTGTTTAAAGGGATCAAGAAGAGAATCAACTTGCTGAGCTAAAAAAATATAAATAGTCATATGTTTGTTTTTGGGCTCTAATCATGCCAAGGTGAATTAGACAAAAAATTATATTATTTATTTTATTGATGACAATATTTCTACAAGCTATAAATATAGATACAGAGACTTACGTAGCTACTAACATAAAAAGACGAAAAGCAATACATCATTCCGTTTGCACAACAACATCACACCATTCCTTTCACAAAAACATTTTTTTCACATAGCAAAACAACCAATATTTATAGATGCTAATCCAAGATAGCTTTAAATTATTTTAAATGTAAAATAAACTATTTATTTAAATATATTTAGTATATTTTTTTTGTTCTATATCAACTCCTATGTTTAGTTACTTAAAGAACATAAATCATTCAAAATATCGAAATTTTATTTGATTTTTGTCTATATTAGATTCTTCATTCGAAAATAAACTTGAATTTTTTTTGTCAAAAATAAATATGATTTTATTTTGAATAGGAATATATAAAATGGAATAAGCAAGAAAAAAACATGTTTTGAGCCGAAATAAACAAGAGGGATAAGTGGAAGATATATAACCATGTTTTGACTAGGAATAAAAAAATGGGATAAGTCTAAAAATTAAAAAAGAAAAAAATTATAATTAAATTTTAAAAATAAAAAAATCAAATAAGAAAAAAAATAATGGACAAGCCAACCCCTCGTGGGTTAAACTTGACCGGTTTCTAGTCAATCTCAATTGGTTAGTTCAATTCCCTAGGGTCCACCAAGTCAGTCTTCCTAGACTATGATTGGATCATGTGCCATTAAGACTCTAATCAAGGGGGCATTCCTTCAAGTCAAGGATTTTCCGATTTGAACACGCTTGGTTCTCTGATGACCGACTAATTGATCTTGTTCAAATCTGGTGGAATGAGATCAAACCAGTGGGGTGTGGGGCTTTTGTTATTGCCAAAAAGCTTAAGCAGCTTAAAGCTAGACTCAGGGGAGTGGGCCAAGTTTTGCTTTGGTTCCATCAAATTGAAGAAGTTAGCCCTCCTAAATGAGATAGAGTCTCTTGATCTTATTAAGGAAAATAGGTTGCTAACGGAAGAGGAGGGGAGCCGGGAATCTGAAGTGCAACTTGCTCTTAACTCTTTGCTTAAGCAGGAAGAGCTCTACTGGAAACAATGCTCTAGGGTTAAGTGGATCAAGGAGGGCGATGAGAATACAAAATTTTTTCACGCTTTCGCAAATGGAAGACGAAACAGAAATTTTATCCCTAGAATTAGGGATGGAAACTTTTTTTGCGGAAGGATCTGATGAGATTGGCCGAGTGTTTGTGGATCACTTTCGCGCTTATTTCGGATCACAATAGGATTTTCGTTTTAAGTTTTCCTGGGCCACCCTCCTTAGAAATAAGCCCCGTGTTGATCTTTCTTCTCTTGAGGCTCTTTTCTCTAGGGAGGAAATTAAGAGAGCAACTTTTGAATTAGGATCGGACAAGGTTCCCGGTCCTAATGGTTTCCTTCTTTCCTTTTTTCAAAAATTTTGGAATGTTGTAGAGCATGACATTGTCTCTCTCTGTGAGGGATTCCACGAAGACACTGTCAACTTGGAGAGGATCAACTAGGCATGTAACCCGGATGGACCAGTAGATTTTAGGTCGATAAGTCTTATTAATTCATCTCTTAAGATCCTGTCGAAGATTTTATCGTCCCGCTTGAGCAAGGTCATTGACTCTCTTGTCAACATTTCACAGTCGGCCTTCATTAAAGGTCGTTGCATCCTTGACAATATTGCCACAGCGGAAGAGCTTATTTTCAGTCTGCATAAGAGAAGATTATCTGGTCATATTATTAAGGTTGACTTTGCTAAAGCTTTTGACATGGTTAATTGGGACTTCTTGTTGGAGCTCTTGGGTGCTTTCGTATTTGGGTCGAGATGGATCAGCTGGGTCAAATTGATCTTAATCTCCTCGAAGGCTAACTTTTTTATTAATGGTTCTCCAAAGGGTTATGTGAGGTATCTCAGGGGTCTTAGACAAGGTGACCCTCTTTCCCCTCTCCTTTTTGCTTTAGTCTCGGAAGTGCTTAACCTAATGTTCAACCATGCGCTAGAGTCTAGAGTTTTGGTTGGGGTTCCATTAGGAAATTTGGGGAAAATGTGCCACCTTCAGTTTGCTAATGACTTGCTAATCTTAATGGCTGAAGGTATTGAAGACTTACAGATCATCAAGCTAATTCTCTATCTCTTTGAAGGCATGTCAGGATTAGCTATTAATTTTCATAAGACTTGCATCTTCTCGACTTCTATGGGTCAACCTTTGGAGAATTAATTATATGGCACAAACCCTCAATTGCTCAAAAGGCATTCTCCCTGTGATTTATCTGGGAGTGCCATTATCTGGGAGAAGGCCTAGGAGACAGGATTGGATTTCCTTGATAGAGAAAATTAGAGCTAAATTAACAACCTAGAAGTCTAAATTCCTTTCTTTAGGCTGCAAACTAACTTTGGTTAATTCTGTCCTCTCGTCGATCCCGTCTTACTGGATGTCTATCTTCAAGCTCCCTAGCTGGGTTGTCAAAGCTATTGACAGAATCAGGAGGGATTTCTTGTGGTCAGGCCCTGACTTAGATCACCCAAAAGTTAGGCTTGTGAGATGGAAACGTCTTTGTAGACCCCGTGAGTTTGGTGGTTGGGGAATCTTAGATTTGGAAGATTTTAACTTAGCTCTTCTAGGAAAATGGTGGTGGAAGATCTCTTCTGGTATTCCTTGGTGTGGTGACAAAGTTATCAGTTTTAACTACTATCAAAACTCCCCCACATGGAACCTTTACTTCCACCCTCCTCGAAGAAAATCTTTTTTCTGGAATGGACTTAGTAATTGCATTTCTGCGTTCAGGGCATGTTTAACACCATGTATCTTTGATGGCACTGCCACTCTCTTTTGGTTCGATAGGGTGGATTAATGGTTGTGCCCCCATGCACCTTTGGCCAGTACAATTTAGAGATTCTCATCAACCCTTAGGTACCCTGAGAGAACTTAAAGGGCTGATGGTGTCTGACTGGTTCCCTAGCAATCTCAGAATTGCTTTTAACGCCAACATTGGTAATCTTCATCTTGGGCCCAATGATTCTAAAATGGTGTTTAACGGCTAATGGTACCTTCTCAGTTAAATCCTTTTATGGGTTTCTCCGACATGGTGGTACCTTATGTGGGACTACCACCACAATTTGGAAAAGCATTTGCCCTAAAAAAGTGATTCTTTTCAATTGGTTGGCTTGGGATCATAGCATTCTGACCATGGACAAACTGGCTTGCAAAAGGTGCAATAAGATGCCTACTACCACTTGTGTTCTTTGCCATGCTGAGATTGAATCGGCTGAACATTTACTTATCAGCTGTTGCATGGCATTGCGGATTTGGACTTTCTTCACACATGTTTTCAAGCTTCCTGACCCATCGCAGTCCCTGCATGCCTTGTGGGGGCAGTGAAGATCCCGTCTCTCCTCTCTTGAGAGAGAGATTGGTGACCTCATTAGTAGAGCTATAACCTGGAACATTTGGTTGGAAAGAAATGCACGCACTTTTCATAACTCTTTTTCTGACTATCCTGTTGTGATTGTTAAAATCATTCCCATGATTTTGTCCTCGATTGATGCAACCCCAGAGGTGAAGAAAGCACGACTGGAAAACCCAGCTGCTACAGCTAAACGCAATTTGGATTTCCTTAGACAGCACTCAGGTTCAGGCGATGAGTGAGTAGTGGAGGTGGTGGGAGCAAGCCCCGTTTGTTTGCTCGTAGTTCTATTTTTTTCTTTTGTTCCCGGAGGCTGCGCCCCTGGTTTTTGTTGTCTTGTTGTGTTGTGGTCCATTTTACATTGTTCGGGGCCTTTGTTGTTGTTGTGTTGTTGTTTTTGTCGGTCTTCCACTTCTAGTGGACTATTTCGTTATTTTTGTTCCTCCTTTCTAATGCGGTGGTTTATCCACATTTTCAAATGTTGCCAAATTCTTGTTGTAATATTCAATCATATCTCCTAATATCATGGAGAATATTATGTTAATTGTAAACGTGTGATTAGTTGTAAATCAAGGCGTGCATTTAGGTAGCTATGTTTAGAAGGACAAAAATTAGTGCTCATCACATGTGTATATATAGATTGTTCTTTTCAATTGAAGGATGAACATGAATCCCAAATTTCTTCTCATTGTTCTCAAAGATGGACGGGAAGGGAGGACGGAAAGGAAAATACACAGAAAGATCGGAGGTGAACGGAAAGAGATTATAGATATTGTTGGAGTCCGACGTAACGTACCTTGCATGCATACTTGTTTCTTCTCTCTCTCTTCAAATCTTTAAGTTCATGTGATTAAATTAACATTTTTAATTTGTTTCACCCGAATCATTATCGTTGCTTCTTCTCTTCTAGCTAAGTTTCATTTTTTTCCAAAAAGTCTCATTGATACTTGTTTTCAAACCATCTCCTTGTTCTTGTTGAGAGATCTCCTCTTTAACATTAAGTTCTTCAAAAACAAAGAAGACAAAAGTAGGAAAAGATAAATCTATATGAACTTTTCTGCATGAAAAAAAGACTCTTGAATAATTCCATGATGTACAAGTGACATTGGTTCACCGTAACCCAACTTTTTAAGTGTTCTGTGTCGATCTTTCTCCTCTCCAATTTCTTTTGAGCAATTTACTGTTTAGCTTAACTTCACGTCCTTGTTCTCAGCCAACTTCTTCACTCGCCATCTTTATAAGCTGCCATGCTTTTGTTTTGTTTCTTGTTTTTGTCTTCGTTGTTGTCCCTATTAAGATGTTTACAAAGATTACTTTTTGCCCCTACGAGACATTTGCTATTTGGTGAAAGTTGGCTTTCTCATCTTGTTGTGGCTATTAATATTTGTAAACCAAAAGTTAATTTTTTTTAAATATAACATAAAAATTGAATTATAAAAAGCATTTGTCTAAGTATGTCACCGACAATGACAGTATTTCAAAAGTTTATATATATAAAAATTTAAATATTAAACTCTACATTATTTTGAATTTCTAGCTATTAAACTCACAATATCCAGATCCCCGTCCCTACTTCACAATTTATTTATTTATTAATTTATCGAATTGAATTACATGTATTATTCCTTACATTATCTGGTTAAATAAGATTATTTTTTGAGATTTGTTCGAGTGGGAAAAGTTACTCGAACTTATTAATCGATATGGTCAAAAGAGATATCTCGAAAAATAATGACAATGATCATGTGATTTACGGGAGACGGATATGATTGTCATTTTGTTAAAGGAACATGGACTTCATAGGTAAATCAATGGCTCAACTGTGGGAATTGGGAAAAGGCCCAATTGGTTACATAGATAAGCACTTCAATAGGTATGAAAAAAAACACTAAAACTAAAAACTAATGGTATTTTTAATGGTTAGACTACTTAAAAAGTTTAACATCTATGTCATCTTATCAATCTATTAACCTTTTTCTTTTATTAAACTATCTCTTATAATAGTTACATTCTAACCATAATTCTTACATTCATCATTTGAATTATTCACATTATATATTTCATAATTATTTTTTTTTGAATAAGGTGGATAAACCACAATTTATTAGAAAAGAAGAGACAGGGAAGTACAGAGTGCATAAAACAGAAGCGACATAAAAAGCGAACAAAGTAGAGAACTGCAATCCTCACCAGAGATGAGGAGAGCAGTGAACAAAGAAAGAAAGAAGATACATAAACAGGATAGAGGATCTGGAGCTGGCGAAGTCGGCCCGTCCCGGAGACAGCAGCTCGCTCGGAAAAAGGGATAGATGGATTACTCCCGACTTGTCTTTGGGCGCCATATTGCCGGTGGGGTCGGTGGATCCGGAGCTCAGGAAGCTTAAGGAACGTTTGATCTTGTGAATGTCCTCTGTGGCTTCCTGCTGGTGGGACTCCGAATCTGCTGAAATCCAAGTAAGAACCAGATTAGCTGTTTTGTAGAGCATTGAGGAAGTAGTAGCACAACTTTGGTTAAAAATACGATTGTTGCGTTCGATCAAATATTCCGGAAAAATGGATCCGGAGCAGAGATCCCGAGGTTTTCGAGAGAAGGGTTTAATGAGGGTATCCAGTTGGTCCGGATATTTGAAAGCCGAGGAAGGTAGAGTTTCGAATCAAATAAACACTTGAAAAAGGACCAAATGCGAGTAGAAAAGACACAATTTAAAAATAGGTGGTCCACTGATTCTGAGTTATTGTGACAAAGTATATATGTGTCAGTGGCATAAGGATTGCAACCTTTTTTGAATAAGTTCTCAAGAGTAAGAATTTTGTTATCCCAGGCAAGCTAACAGAATAAAGTGATTTTGCTAGGAGATTTGGTTTTCCAAAAGTTGGGATAGAGTTGAGTGCGGAGTCCTCCGTCGATTAAATAGTTGTAGAATGATTTGACCGAGAAATTTCCATTTTTATCTAAAGACCAGGAGTAAGAGTCTTCAAATTCATTTGTACAATTTGGTAAGGAATGTAATAAAAAGTCGAATTCTTCAGTTGTGGCTGTTCTAAATGGATTACCATGGGAGTTAAGTATGAGAATAAATTGTTTTAAAGTAATCCAAGGAAAAGAACAGTCCAAAAATACAGATGTCCAGCGGTTATTGGGGGATTGGCCCTCTAGCCATCTGTCAAACCAAAATAGAGTGTTTTCACCATTACCGACTGACTTGGTTAAACAGGCACGGAAAGTCGGTAGAATTGTATTAATTCCCGCCCAGAAGAAAGATTTGTTTCTTAGGGGTTGTGAATAGAGAATATTGGGGGAATCACTAATGAAGTAGTTGGATTTGATAATCTTAGACCAACAAGAGTTTGGTGTGGTGATGAATTTCCACCACCATTTTCCAAGTAAAGCTTTGTTGAACTCCTGTAAATCAAGGATACCCCAGCCCCCCATGTTTCGGGGGCGACAGATCCTTTTCCATGCAATTAATCTAATCCCTTTCAGTCAAAGATCAGGCCCTTTCCATAAGAAATCTCTCCTAATTTTATCAATGTCATGAACGACCCAGGCTGGAAGTTTGAACACTGACATCCAGTAAACTGGTATAGAAGATAACACGGAATTGATAACAGTAAGGCGCCCCCCTAAAGAGAGGTAGATAGCTTTCCAGGGTGTGAGTCTGGCATGAACAGAATCAATCATCTTAGACCAATCAATTCTTCTGGGCCGTCTACCAGATAGGGGAACGCCAAGATAGGTAATGGGAAGACAATCTCTCTTGCAATTAAGGATACTTGCAGAGGAGGAGAGTGGTTGAAAACCAAAATTGGTGGAGTAAAGGCAGCTTTTTGAGAAGTTGATTGAAAGACCAGAGCAGCCTTCGAAGAGGTATATAATTAATTTAATGATTTTAAGATCTTCGTGTCCTCCAGCCGAGAAAATGATAAGATCATCGGCATATTGTAAATGACAGATGCTGTTTGATTGGTCAAGTTGAACTCCAACCAGAACCTTGGAATTGGTAGCATGATAAAACATTGCACTTAGAGTATCGGCCGCTAATGCAAATAGAAGGGGTGAAAGAGGATCACCTTGTCTCAATCCTCTTTTGCAACGAATGTAACCCTACGTAGTTCCATTAATGAGAATCTGGGTTTTGGCGGATTTAAGAATAGTGTGTATCCAAGAGATCCAGCGGTTGCCAAATCCTCTGGCTTCTAGAATCTCGAGAAGAAAATTCCAGTCTAAGGAGTCGAAGGCTTTAGCAAAATCAACTTTAAAAGCAAAGCCAAGGGTTTTTCCTTTTTTTGAAGATTAAAAATCACTTCCTGGGCAGCAATGATATTATCTGCAATGCATCTACCTTTAATGAATGCGGATTGAGAATTATCCACTAAGAGACCAATCTTATGACTCAATCTGAAGGCAAGAATCTTGGAAATAATTTTGTATGTTGAGTTGATAAGACTGATGGGTCTAAAGTCAGTGACCTCAGTTGGTGAATTTGTTTTGCCAATAAGTGCAATATGAACCCAATTGAGTTTTTCAAAGTTGATAGATCCATCATAAAAGTCCCCTACTGATTTTTAAATAAATCCTTCTAAATGAGGGCTCCAATGTTTTTTTGAAAAAAAGAGTATTGGAAAGCCATCCGGACCTGAGCCTTATCAACGTTAAGCTCAAATACGGCGTGTTTAATTTCCTCAAGATTAAAGGGAAGTTCAAGCGAAGAAAAGATCAACTCTATCTTTGAAATTAAACAGATGATCCCAGTTAAAAAGGAATCTATGTGTAATCTGGGTACCAAGCAAGGCTTGAAAATGATCGGTGAAAATTTTCCCAATTTCATAGTTACCTTCAATCCAATTCCCATAATTATTTTGTTATATAATAAAATCAATTATTTTAATTAATATATAAATTTATATAAAATCAAATATTGTTAATTTAATAAAGATGATAAAATTTTTTGTTGATAAAAAAATTAAATATATTTTTCAAATTGATGAAGACATAAAAACAATTTAACATAAATTAATAGTTGTAAAAAAAAATTCAAATTAAAAATATTTATAAACATAAGTTTAAATAAAATAATTATGTTGCAAATAAATAAATAAATAAATAAATAAATAAATAAATAAAAAAAGTATATTATCATTGAAAAAAATAGAACCTTTGAAGAGATGTAACAATAGTGTCATTTAAAAGTTCGGTCATTGGGCGTTTGATGGGTAACCAAACACTGAGGAGGCCTACATTTATATACAAACAGTGAAAAGTAAAAAGAAGGGAGAAAATACCACTTCTTTTAAATGGAAGAAGTGATATGATTTTCAAGAATTTTGACGCACATTTTGTCATTTTTTGAAAGTTTTTACATCTCTACTTCGGGTGTTCACTTGGTAGAAAATAAGGCATTTCAATCCCAAATTCCATATTTTGTTCATTTCCATGAAAGCAAGGGAAGTAAAAAAAACTTTAAATAAAATAGTTTCAGGAAAATATGAGTAGAAAGGGTACAAATTCAAATTTCTAATTTTCTCTTGAACACCCTCTCCACCCGGTATTAATCGAACAAGGGTTGTCTAACCCAAATCACAGACTAAGGGTAACAGTTAAATTCATAGTTTTTCTAAACAGTCAAATTCACAAACTCACCACCCAATATAATCAAATACAGATTGAATGGTTTAATGCAATTTCCCAATTAGCAGTACTCTAAGATAAAACTATTATTGAAATTATCTTATATAGTTTTAAAATTTTAAAATTATATTTGATTTTTGGGGGAATTCCAAGGTTCGTACTTATGCATGAGTACACGAAGGGCGCTTTTATAACGCCACTGTTTTAACCAATCTAACCCCATGTTGTTAGTAATCGAGAACGTAGCTACTGCACGAGGCACGTAACCCCTTAGCGGCATAGATCTATAGTTACATCACTCCTGACCAAATTACTTTTCAACTGAAAAATATAAACAATAAATTACTCTTATATTTATCTACTGTAAAAACAGTCATAGGCTGAGGTCACACCCAATCCAATATTTTTTTTTGTTATTTTTTAATATTTTATGTTATTTTTAAATTAAATATTACGATTTTATTTTATTTTTTTAAAAATAAAATCAGGTAACAGGCAAGTTCTGGCTTATTCTGCTTGTTTTGGGAGGAGGTTTGAGTCAGGTATGGGTCATCAACGGGGTCAGGGGAATAATCAGGACTCGGTGGTATGGGGCTGGAGCCTAAAAGTAAAATAAAAAAAATAATCCAACAAAATAATTATTTTAAATGAAAAGTAATGTGTTAATATAACAAAAAAATTTGAATACACATGTTAAAAAAATATAGAGTATAATTTAAAAATTTTTGTTATTATCTATAACAAATATATGAGATTTTTAATAATTCAACTAATAAAAATACATCTCAAGTTTGTGTGTTTTTTTTTTTTAATATGATAAAATTGATCTCTCTCACTACAAACAAACTATTGTTTATAAAAAACTTTTGTTCTTTCACTCTATCATATATGGTACATTATAACATATGTGTATATATATATATGTTATAATATATTTGTTAGGCCATATGATGAATTTAATTTTTTTTTAAATTACTAAAATTTGTATATAAGATTTTTTATTAAAATTTTGAAATCCTAGAATAAAATGTGAAAAATACATCAAAAGATGATTTGAACTTGGGTGGGTCAAGACATTACATACTTTATGGGCAAACCCACTAACCACTCAAGCACACCTACATTACATACTTTTGTTCAAATATTGTATTTTACATTAATTTAAGTATAAAAAAACATCGTATATTGTTTGAAAAGTATTCTTTCGAGCGCCCAGGGGGGCTTCAGCCCTTACTAGCCCCCCTTTGTCCCGCCCCTTGTATGGGGTGACCAAGATCTACCAGGTTTGCTTGGCTTACTCAAGCCCAACAAGTTAACACTGCAGGCCAAACCGATTTTGGGTCTTCCAAAAGCCAACCATGATCTGTCGGGCTTGATTAAATGATCGATGCCCCCCTTTACGTCCAAGCACCGAAATTGACATTTCTTATTAGGGCTGTCTTTCTCTCAATAGGCTGTAAGTGCAACTTTTTTAGGATTATTTAATGTACTAAGTAATTAAATTATTTTTTGAGGAATTTTGAGACAATATCATATATAAAATAATATAATTAAACATCTCATACTATAGAAACTATTTTATACCATGGATTTCAAAGGTCTTACGGATATTTATTACATAAATAATTAGGTGTAATTAATGTTTTTTTCAATTATTAATATTATAATTAATATAAATACAAAAACTTAAATGTTATAGAAAAAAATTAAAAATTGTTCATTGAAATGCTTTTCGGAGTAGATTATATATCTACTTTAATAATATGTATAAATAATTAATACCAAAAAAATTAAAAATTAAAAGATTATTGGAATATTTTGATGATTTTAGTTTACTTTTATTGTATTTCTAGATATCAGTGATTTTTTTTAAAAGCAAACATTTTAAAAATTACTAATTCAATATTGTTTTAAAGGAAGTGATTAGTGTAATAACCCATGTTTGGCTTTCTCATAAGAAAATAAATATATAATACATAATATGTAATATATAATAATATAAAAATCTCAAGAGTATGTAAGTTTTGAATTAGAAATAATTGGCGAGTAAAATTGATTATATTTAAAATCATACACTCAGCATTTATATTTTTACAGTTTTTAAAAGACTAAACCTCCTAAAAATGAAACAACTAGTGTCATAACTGTATTATATGTATTTTACAGGGAAACAAGTTTGGTATTTTGCAAGGAAACACTTTCCCTGTAAAGTGTTTCCTTGTAAAGGTTTTTCCTATATTTACTTTCCCTGTAAAAGTAACAATACAGTGTTTGGTATACACCTTGAATATTATAATTGAAATACATGCAAAATAAATTCTTTTGTTTGGTATGAATAAGCTTTCCATGCAAAGTTATAATTATTCTTAATTTTACCCTTTAATAATAACGCAATAAAATAAAACCATACATTAAGTACATGTTTTAATTTTCACATTAATTAATGGTTTATATATAAATAAATTAAGAAAGTTGCTTATATATCCAACAAAAGTAGGCATTTAACTCATGCTCTTCTATTATGAGAAATATGATTACCCGAACTTGATGATCCACGAGGCACGCTTCCAATATAAATTCGTAAAAAGAAATACAAAAAATTACAGGATTAACCAATAGAGATTGTCTCGTCTTACGGTTTTGAAAAGGAAGAAACGGTAGAGAAATTCTTCACTAAAACTAAGGTTCTTAAAAGGAAGACAGGACAAAAAAGAAGAATTTTTATTTTTTAAAAGGGTAACATTGAAATTTTACATGTCTCATATTTTCCCAACCATGATGTAATCAGTTTCATACCACCTCCCTCTGTGAATCTTTTTCCTTGGTCAAAGGGAAAGCAATTGTAAATTGACCATTACTTTATATAGTTTTTTTTTTTTCAACCAAACACATGAAAACGTTTCACAATTTTAACTTTCCAAGGAAAGTTGTTACTTTCCCCCATATCAAACAGCCCCTACAAGAAAAGTGACGAATTGATATGGTAAAATTTACATAGAAAAATCGTGCCAAATTTATCACGACATCTAACATGGAAGCTGTACATTGTGCCAAATGCCTTCAATATGAAAACTTAATTTTTATACATAAATGTTGTGTCAAATATGGTGCCAAATATGAAAATATAATAATTTAATGATACCGTGCCAAATGTTGTGTCAGAAATATTATTTGGCACAAAATAAAAAATATAATAATTTATTAATATCGGCAAAAATGCAAATATAATAATTGACTAATCCGTGCCAAATACTGTCCCAAACATTAAAAAATATAATAATTTAATAATATTGTGCCAAAAATACAAATATAATAATTTACTTAAAAAAATCATATGTAAAGTTTTGGAGTAAATATTTGTTTCCATATAAAAAAAAATCTGACAACTACAATTTTTTTTTTTCAAAAAATTAATAAAAAGAAAAAACTTTTGACAATCGGGGACTTCTTCAAAGAGTTCACTTTTTTCCAACCAAAACTAATTACATTTAAATAACTCGATTTTATTCTAGATAAGTAATTCTTCAGACAATTTTTAAATTTCGAACAATTGACTCATAAGCTAATTTTAAATACTCATTTGCATTAAAAAAAAACTCGAAATGAACTCAAACTCGTAAGTTCCATAAATCCACACTTAGGTCCAACCAAATTTGCCAATTCCCAAAACATCCTTCTTTTTTGAATTATATACTTTTCATCCCTTACAGCCATTAACGAGGTTAAATTGATATTGAGATGACAAAAATGCCATCCAATCCATCGGTAACTGAAAGCACTCCCTCTCTCTCCCTCCACTTTGGTGGCATTGGCTATGGGGAACTAGTGCTTTGGGGTGGTTACAATCCCAAGGATGAAGAGGCAATCGCCGAAATATCTATCCTTTCCACTTTTGTTATCTTCTCATCCATACCCTCTCAAATATTTTTCTCCGATCGTTGCAATCACCCGGTCCAGTAGCATCTTGAAGCCCTTGGAACCATTTGTTTTGTCGGAGCCCCTCATCCTTTTATCCTTGCTCACAGGAGATCTAAACTAGTTGGAGAACCATAAAGAGCTGCTATATTAAGGTAGAAGGAATGCGTGGGAAACCATAGAAGAAGATCCGGGATTGTTTTTGATATTCTTTTTTGTTTCCTGGTTTTCGTTTGTTGTATGCATTTGAGATGTAAGATTTACAAATCGATAAGTGATTTGTGCTTGATCAGGTTTGGACTTGCTAGTATGAATTTAGGAATTATGGTTTTTGTGTGTTTATGTGCTTTTGTGTCTGATTTCTGTTTGATTTCACATGGACCTATGTTTTCTACTTGCCATGTGTGTATATTTTCAGAAGAGGTGTAACCCTCTGTTGCATTCACATGAATTTTTGACTTTGTTATTTAGGGTTTGTAGTATCCTCATATTAGGGTTTGATAATGCCCCTTGTGTGTGACCTGCAAGTGCACGGGTTTGTCGAGTAATAAATTCCCAGGTGAGTGGGGTATCGTATCCAAAGGGAGTAGGGAATAAAAATACTTAAAGTGCTACTTAACCTAGTGAAGATGAGACAATGATTATGTTGATAAGATGTAATGAAAACAAGAATAAAAGAAACAAGAAAGAGAAGCACAAATAAGTGAGAGGAAAGACAATCAATAAAAGTGGGGTACTCGGATATTGCTCCGCCTAGGACTATCACTTCAAGTGTAAAACCAACTATTATGCTTCATAATTAATGCATTAATGAGTCGTGGACATCCTAAGATACATGGTCCCAAACTTAAGGTCAACCGTAACTAACTTTACACTATGCCCCGGCGGAGAAATTGAACAGTCTCAACACCTCACACTGTGTAAAGTTGTAAGAAGCTCTAGGGATTCCAAGAGATAAACCCTCTTCCTAAATGTAGAACTAATCCTTTGGTCCAGGTGAAAGGCCTCTAGTCACAATTAAGCCCCAGACACTAAAGTTCACTTCAACGCTTCACTCTGTTGCTCACACAACTAAGCCCTAGCGGAGTTCATCCTCTAGTACTTCACTTAATTGTGACAGCAAAGAACTCGAAGAAATGGAGGTAGGATAAATCACGTCGGAGGAGAAAGTGGACTCTTTGCTACCTCTCGACTCACCTTCTCGACCCTCTCCAATCTAGCTTTGTCTAACCATCATGGTGTGTTACTTACTCAAAAGGGTTACCAATAAGAACTCTCAACCCTAGTTTCACTCTAAGGGAGTATTCATTCAATCAAGCATTCAAGATTGGAACTCAATTAAAACATCAATTAAGGAAAGCATAATAAAAGGTTTAATGAAACAAATACATCCTAGGGTTTACAAATCCAAGTACCCACTAGGGAGTTTAGCTCTCCATGGAGCAAGATACAATCAATAGCAAAATCGAAAGTAAAAACAAGTAATCCATAGGAAAACCCCCTCGGTAGTCATGTTAATAGTCTTGTGGAGTAATCTCGTCCTCTCCAAAGGTCCCGTTATCAAGCCTAGGACACACCTCGCCGGATCGGTGCCGACGAAAGCTCCCCCAATAACTATCTTCCAAGAGAATCGCGGTGTCGAGGCCGTAGAACCACTCCAAAAGCCTTGCCAATGCCTCTATAAACCCTAGTTGAACGACTCTCAAGAGTTGGAGAAAAGATGGAAAGAAGAATCCTGAAATCCGGCTGAATCGCGACTTAAATAGAGCTAGAATCAGGCATCCACACGGGCCTGTAGATTTTCCACACGCCCCTGTGGAATTTCCACACGGGCATGGGGAATTTCCACACGCCCGTGTGGAATCTCTGGAAACTGATTTTTGGCCGGCTGTGAATTGTACATGCTATGGTAACCTGCTACAGTCTGGACCAAAAACACTCCCAATTTCATATTTTTCATCGAGGCAACATAAACAGGCACACATGTCTATGCTGTAGATCGCGTCGCTTTTTCAATAAAAGACTTCATTGGTGAAAATCTTGCTCTCATTGCATAAGTCGGGATACGCAAATGTGATTGCCTTCGTACCCCTCCAACTTATTGTAATTGCTTGAATTCATAGAGGTTGTTACACATTCACGTATCATTGAGCCCGACTCATGTCTTCGCGTTTGTTCCTTCCAAGACTTCATTAAATAGAGCATTCACGATCTACATTGGTTTCTTTCTCTAACTTTTGGCATCACAACCCTACATGCATAAAAGTAACACAAATGCATAAGTATTAGCGCTAAAACCTGATAAAAGTGATGCTCATCATAAGGAAAGAATACTTCGCATTCTTATCACACAATCACTTATCATGTATATCATTGCACTTTAGCCGTGATATATAAAAGAGAATCAATTATATAAGTGGTGTATACATATATCTTGTTCTAGTCATGAAACCCATTTTCCATTTAAAATATCATCTTCCCATTCATTTTTATCCATTTCTATTTAAGAATTAATGACCTTCTTAATCGCTTACTATTGTTGTAGGAAACATGACTACTGACCTCATTAACAAAAGGTGCTATTTGGTTCCGATAGTAGAAAATCTTGCTAAGTTGAAATAGTATATGAGTGGAAGATATTAGGAAATCATTGACAGGACACCCTTTGTCTATTGACTGAGATCAAACCTTTTCTCTAAGAAAGGGGAGTTGATAAGTGCTATATCATACACATTTTAATGAATATATTTTGAATTTAAGTTGTCCTCAAGAGTGCTATTATGGATGATTTGGTACTTAGTATGTTCCATTCATACTTTTAGGATAATATAAAAATAATTTGAGCCAAAGTATGAAATCAAGAGCAAAATGGGGCCAAAAACAACATTTAGAGAAATACATAGGCAAAGTGTACGTCTATGTACTTGCTCATGTACCCTTTGAGATTGCTAAGTTGAAGATCTAGAGAAATACATGGACTATGTATATGGGCGTGTACATGAACGTGCACTCCCTAGATAAAAGTCATCACGAGAAGAACAAGGCCATGTAAATGACATACATGCCCGTGGCATCCAAGAATCCAAAGAACATGCCCCAGAGGAGTACAAGAGCTGAAATGAGACATACGACCATGCATCTTAAAAGCTAAGGAACAAATCATCCAGAGATATACACGGCCATACGAAAAGATACATAACCTTGTACACTTGGCCGTCTAACCCATGGATTAGTGTTTTGAGTTCATCTAGAGATCTACATGGGCAAAGTACACAACCATCTACTTGCCGGTGTACTTACTTGATTTTTGGGGTTATAAAAGAAAGCTGAAAAAGGTATCCAAGAGGCCATTTTTTTGGGAAAGTAACTTTGGGATGACGGCTAAGGTTTCAAGGTGAATTTATGGAAGAAGAGGGAGCTTGAAGGAGTCACTAGAGGGATGATCCAAGTCAATGATATCAGCTCACATTGATTCCTACATTGAAGACATTGAGAAGGGGTTCTTCTTCCATGAATAGTATTCTAGGGCTTTCTTTCTTTTGTTTTGAGATGAATATGAACCCCATGGAGGGGTAACTTCCTTGGGTATTTGGATTTAATGTAGCTTGGGATAGTTACATTTTCATATTGCTTTTAATATAGATTCCTTCTGATTATTTGGTTCATCTATGCCTTTATATTTTTGATTTAGTGTAATAAGAATTGCTATTTCATTATGATTACATATTTGAAATCGAGAGATTCATCATTTAAGATCACCCATAGATGAAGAGAATCAATAGTGCACACTAGAGATAGGCTACTTGTGATTCTTCCAATTAGTGTCGTGTAGCGAGAGCTCCGATTTCTAATTAGGGGTTTCCTAGATCTCTTTTTAATTGTGTGAAAGTAGGATGGGAAGAAATGAAATCCTGCCATAGTATAGGATTAGGTATTGATGCGCCTCGAGAGAGCACTCGATATATTTTTAAAACCCCTCAATCCAACAATGCTAGGGTTCAATCTATATTAATTTCAATTACTTAAAATTCTTAATTCCCAAGTGAAATTTTATCCTGACACTTTCTTTTCCTATTGCTTATTCTCTTCTTAGACTTTTGACCTTAGTTCTTTTTATTCTTGCATTTAATTAACTTTTCTCTCATTGATAATTTGGTTGTTAGATTGATAACAAGGATGGAGCGAGTATTAGTAATATTTAGTCTTTGTGGATTCAACAACCCTACACACAGAGACTATTACTTGATAACCTGTACACTTGTGGAGTAGTGCATTGCATGACAAGCACGTTAGGAGTGCTTGATGTGCTCTTGTAGTGATATGATGAATGCACCCAGAAGTTCAATATTAGAGAGAGCCTACTGTAATTTAGACTTGAAGTCATTGCTCTCATACTTGGCCTTTGTTGCATTGGAGAAGTGGTAGTTATCCATAAGCAAAAAAATAAAAAAAATAAAAAAATAAAAACCAATCAGACATTTGATGATAAATACCTTGATAGAATCTATGACGAGGGCATAAAAGACGTTATCTAAAGAAACCTTCTCCATTGCATTCGAAAGAAATGAAGAGAAAAGGACTTTGTTAAGTTACTAGTGGCATACTTAATGTGGATGATGTTGTTTCCAAACACATCATGCTATGTATCAAAAGCGGCTTGTAGATTACAGGATGACCTATATGTATTGAACCAATATGCACGGGAACAGCCATACAAAAGTGGCTTATGGACAACATCCATCAAACAACGGCTCGAGTGTAGGGAAGATGTTTGGGGAAAGTAACAAATACTAGTTATTTGATAGAGTGCGCTATCGCCCTAATTATATGGTTTTATGAGGTGATGGGTTAAAAGAAAAGGTATATTACAGGAGAAAACCGAGGATCTTGATCTTGTGCTACGAGAGAATAGCTTCAAAAAGTAAGTGTCCCTTGGCTCTCTTATGTCATCGCTCTATGTAAAGGAGACATTCCACTGATGTTGATGGTTTTCTCTTAGTTAATATGCATTTTATATCTATCATAGAAAGGTTTCTGTTTAGACTCTTATGTTACCATTTAATATCAGCCTTTTCCATTTAATATATATCACATTTGTGTTTAGTTATGTGTGTTTCTATTTAAAACCTGACATTTATGTCATTGTAGTTTACCAAGCTCATCCCTACCATCAAGAAAGAATAAGCAATTGTAAGAGCCTTGTAGAGGGACAGTTAGTGGTCTCAAATCAGAAAAAATGAAAAACCTTCCATTGCACCCCTTCCTATTGGCCCAACAGAGAGAGACACTATAAGAAAGCAAGCAGAGAAGCTCGTTCCTTATCCAAAAACCTTGCACTGAGCACCCATCGTCATTCTTTGATATACCCCTTACATATCCATAGTTCACGGGTTGGAAGAAGTAGTAAAGTGTACTTAAATGGGCTGGATAGTCAAATCCATAGGGATTGGAAAGCTCTCAGTACTAGTTGTTCTTCTAATATTTAGCCTTGTCAAATATTTGCATAAAGATGATAACTAAGAACCTAAAAGGGGAAGGATGATAAGTAAGGACTATAAAGGAGCTGGTTGAGAATCACAGAGATTGAGCAACACCCCAGATCAATCCCTTAGTGAAATAAGTAGCGACTCTTGATAAATGCCTACATGAGTATATTCTATGCGTATATTTATTGTACTATTCATGTATTAATTGATGAATTAATGCTGTTTTTGTGGTTTAATTGGTCTTATTTGTGTTACAGGCCTCAAGGATGCCCAGGAGAGCTTGACGACGCAAGTGAGGAAGAATTTGACACTAAAAATGATGTTTTAGAGCCCTGGTACTGTAGTAACATTATAATAGACACTGTAGCACAAAGGAGTTAGTAAATAGCGAAGTCTCGTGTTTTGTTGATGGGATTTCTGATGGCCGTGAAGACACTCTTAAATCGGTTGAGGAATGCGCAGTTTGCTATAGCATTTCACTGTAGTACTTCATGGAAATTTTGGCAGAATTCTTGAGGCTCTTACGGGTTTCTTCATGCTCGTGAACCAGACTGTGAAGCTAACCTAAGAATGGTTTTAAAAGAGGTTTTTAGGGCTTTTTGATATTTAATTCATCTTCCACCTTAGACCTCTCACTTCCATCTCTAGATCCGGGGTAAAGGAAGCTCAAGAAGACATTCTTTGGAGTGGAAATCAAAGGAAGAAGGAAGATTTGGCAAGATTTGCCCTCATCTCCTAGTGTAGAGGCTTGTAGAGGACAAGGAAGCCATCCCTTTGGTGGCATCATTGGAAGTTCTCCACGGCTTGTTTCTCTGTAATCATCAGTTGAGGGAGTTTAATGTTGCTTTATATGGTTGTTTTTATGATTATGAGCATGTATTTTGTTAGCATGAATGATAAGAGTCTAAATGTATGTATTTATACATAAGTTTTATACATGCTTGCATGTATTTTTGAATGAATCGATGCCCTTTTTATGCCTAAATTGGTTATATTTGTGTTACAGGCCTCAGGGAAGCCAAAATGAGCTCGAGAACGTAATTGGGGAGAAATCGGCATAAAAAATCACATTTTTGAAGCAAAACACTGTTGTAGGAGCTGTAGCAAGAGAATCGGGGGCTGCAGGAAATCGGTTGTAAACATTATGGGCTTCATGCGCCCGCATGAAACCCATGAGCTTCACTAGAAATTTCAGGACCAGTCATTGCAAAACAAATTATTATAGCAAAAGAGCTGTAGCTGGTAACTAAAGTAAAGCATTGTAGCACCAACCCGGTTTCATGAGCAGAAAAATAATGAGCCTCACGGGCTCCATGCGGCCCGTGAGGCTTGGACAGAACTTTTTAAAAAGAAAGTTAGGGCTCAAATCTATGGATCCTTCTTCTTACACCCAAAAATGTCGAGGAGGAGATGAGTTCACCAGGGCATTTAGAGGTTATTTTCCATAATTTAGAGAGGGGGAATCGAAGGAAGAAGCATTCTTGGGGAAGATCTTTACTAATTTCACCTTTGGGAAGCTTGGAGACAATGAGGGAAACATCCCCATTGTAGCGTCCATGGAAGCCATCCGTGCCACTCCTTCTCCTCTTCTTGTTTCCATCGTTTGAGGGAGTTTTATTACGCTTTTTATAGTTGTTTCATTGAACCTATCTTGTGTGTTTGCTTGTATGGATGGCTAGACCCCAAGGTCACCAGATGCTGGTGGACCTTGGGGTGAACTTGTGTTGATGAATGCTTTGAGTTGTTTAATGCATGTGGTTTGCTTCGTGGTTTAAGCTTGGTGATCTTTGATGTGTTGATTTGTATGAGAACTCTGTATTTCAACTTCTAGGTTGTATTTGGTTGCGTGACCAACGCCCTTGTACTAGACTCACTTAGCTTCATGGGGATTTATATATGAGTACGCCGTGACCATCGGGTACTTATACCCCTCCAACCACTAGGGCTGGACTTAGGTTGAGTATCGGCCCTAATTAGAGATTTCCCTCTGTATATTGCAATCATAGTAGGATTTGGCCGGAAGAGATTCCAAGCCAATACTTGTGTGGGATCAGGGATTACCACCGTGACCACCAGGGTAATCTATTTTCAGATTTCTCTTGGCCAGAATTACCACTTACTTAGCAACTCTAGCATTCTTCTAACCCTTAATAACCCCAGGAGGATCCACATCCGTGACCATCCTCACACCTTGATTTTAACCCTTTCACTTGGCTAGTAGACATCAATTCACTTAGTTTTAGTTTTATTAGTAGTTGTAGTTCCCGAACTTTAGTTGATCAGTTAGATAACGAGTAAAGAGGAAGTAAGGATAACTCCTTGGGCCCAGGGAATAAGACCATATTGTGCTTGTAAGAGAGGTATTACTTGACGATCCTGTGCACTTGCATGATGCTCATCAATGAACAACTAAACCCTAAGATCACCGGATGTTGATGAACCTTGGGGCAAACTTGTGTAGTTGGATGTTTTGATCTATTTTGTTGTAATTGGTATGTTTGAGATTCAAGCTTGGTGTAGTTTGATGCATTGGTATACATGAGAACTCTGTATGTCGATTTCTAGGTTGTACTTGGTGGTGTGACCAACGCCCTTGTATTAGACACACTTAGCTTGGAAGGAATTCATGTACAAATATACCATGGCCATTGGGCATTTTGCACCCCTCCAACATTAGTGTTCGACCTAGTTTGAGCTTCGACTATAATTAGAGAATTCCAAACTTTTAATACTATCATAGGAGGATCTAGTTGGAAGATATTCCATATCAATAATCATATTGGATTAGGGGTCAATTGCCATGGCCATTGGGTTGACCTATCTTAGGATTCTCTTGGTCCAAACCACTAGTTGATTATTAGTCTTAGCAACCTTCTCACTTTAGTAGCCCCGGGGAATCCACATCCGTGACCATTTTTCACCCCTTGATTTTTCACCCTTTTTACCTTGGTTGTAGACTCTATCCTCGAGTTCTTTCTATTTCTTTTGTAGTTTAGAGCACTCACTCGAACTTATAGGCTAAACAACATGTAAAGAGAAAGTAAGGGTAGTTCCTTGGGCCTTGGGAATACAACCCTCTTGTCTTTGCACGAGAGGTATTACTTGACGACCCCGTGCACTTGCGGGTGTTTACATCACACCAACTCTCCTACAATGACTATCCGGTATATCCTATGGATTCTATGTGTGATCTCAAGCCTTGTCATATCTTTGACAATCAAATATGCCATGTTCTATAACTGTATCTATGGGAATCATGCATGTCCAGTTTTATAACACCTATGATGATTACAACTACGACAATCAACACACATCAAGTTCTATAATAGCATCTACACTAATCATGTACATCTAGTTATATGACACAAGTTTTAACATAGAAAATAATAGAATTCTGTAGTCTTTCCAAGAGAGTAAGTCAAACTACAAATTAACACATAGATTTATGAATCTGGGGCACTGCAGACGGTTAACCCCTCATGGGTATACACAATATGGAAAAGATAAAGAAAACTAAAAAAAGTAAGAATCCATGTACTCCTTTTGCTTCTCAAATATCTCCAAGAATGCTTCGAGGAGGCTCTGACAACGCCCCTTGCGTATGTCCCACAAGTACACAGGTTTGTCGAGTAATAAAATCCCAGGTGAGTGGGTATCGTATCCACAGGGAGTAGGGAATAAAAAAAATACTTGAATTGTTTCTTAACTAAGTGAAAAGTAAATAGTGATTTGTGTGACAAGATGTAATGTAATAAAAAGTAAAAAGAGACAAGAAAGAGAGTACAAGTAAAAGGGGAGGTAAGGCAATCAATATAAATAGGGTACCCGGATATTGTTACGCCTAGGACAATCGTTTCAAGTGCAAAAACGCTCTATTATGCTTCCCAACTAATCCATTAATGAGTCGTGGAGATTCTTTAATACATGGTCCCAAATCTAAGGTCAAGCATGCCTAACTCTATACATGTCCCGGAGGAGAAATTAAATAATCTCTCAATCTCGCACTCGTATAGAATCGTAATGAGTTATAGGGATTCCAAGTGATGAATCCTCTTCCTAGATGTAGACCTAACCCTTTGGTCCAGGTGGAAGGTCCCTAGCCACAATTAAGCCCTAGGTGCTAAAATCACTTCAACGCTTCACTCCGTTACCCCTACAACTAAGCCCCAGTGGAAGGTCATCCCTTAACCATTCACTCTACTATGACCGCAAAGAACTGGAGGAAATGGAGGTAAGATAAATCACACCGGAGGAGAAAGGAGACGCTCTGCTACCTCTCGACTCTCCCTCTCAACCCTCTCCAATCTAGCTTTGTCTAACTCTCGTGGTGTGTCACTCACTCACAAGGGTAACCAACAAGAACTCTCAACCCTAGTGTCACTCTAAGGGAGCGTTCATACAATCAAGCATTCAAGATTGGAACTCAATTAAAACATCAATTAATGAAAGCATAATAAAAAGGTTTAATGAAATGAATACATCCTAGGGTTCACAAATCCAAGTACCCATTAGGGGGTTTAGCTCTCCATGGAGCTAGTTACAATCAATGAAATTGAATGTAAAAGCAAATAATCCATAAAAACCCCCTCGATATTCGTGGAGATGGTCTTGTGGACAAGCCTCTCTACTTGTCCAAGGGTCCCTTTGTCCGACCTAGGACACACCTCGCCGGATCGGTGCCGACGAAAGCTCTCCCACTAACCTTCTTCCAAACGGAGCGCGATGTCGGAGCCATAAAACCTCTCCAAATCCCTAGCCAATACCTCTCAAAACCCTAGCCGCAACCCTCTCTCAAGTTGGAGAAAAGATGGAGAAAAGAATTTTGAAATCGAGGATGAAATCGGCCTTAAATAGGGCTGGAATCGGGAATCCACACGCCCTTGTGGATTCATCACACGGGCCTGTGGAATTGACGCACGGGCATGTGGATTCTCTAGAAACCTCCTTCTTTGGCCGGCTGTGAACAGTACCTGCTATATTGTTTGCTACAGTACCTGCTACAGTACCACCCCCGAAACACTCTCGAATCCATGCTTTCAGCGAGGTAACGTAAATAGGCACATGTTTACATCGTAGATCGCTTTGCTTCTTCAATAATGGCCTCATTGGTGGAGATCTTGCTATATATGCACAAGCCGGCATACTTGAATGTGGCTGCCTATGTGCCCCTCCAAATCATTGTGCTAACTTGAATACAAGGAGGTTGGCACACATTCTCGCATCTTGAACCCGACTTATGTCTTCGCGTTTGATTCTTCTCAAGATTTCCTCCAAACGGTGCATTCACGATCTACATTGGCTTCTTTCTTTAACCTTTGGCTTCACAACTCTATCTATGAAAGTAACATAAATACGCACATATTAGCTCTAAAACCAGAGAAAAGTAATGCTCATCATAAGGAAAGAACACTATGCATTCTTATCACACAAACACTTATCAGGCTCCCACGACTAAGCTCTACTCCACTCCGTGCCTTAGCATCTCCAATCCGCATCCAGTCTAATATGTGCAAAGAAGAAGAAGACTAGCCACCATCCCCCAAGAAGTAGGAAAAAAGAATACCCCTCAAAACCCTAATTTTTGGGCTTGAAAATGTGTTTTTCAATGCAAGCACGACTTAAGCACAAGCGTGCTTAATGGTCGCGATTTTTACAGGTTATTTCGTGCTTGCATAGATTAATAATTTCTCTAGATAGTAAAGTGCACTATCCTAAAGCATGTCCGTGCTCTGGGCTCTGTGAACGTGCTTTTGTTACAGTACTTGTTACATTATTTTTGCCACAGTAACGCATCTACAGTATTTCACTTATTTCCTTTTAAAAATTTCTTCAAAACTCAAGATTTGCATGGGTCAAAAGCACGGGCGGGTTGAGGTAGTGCTTCTCCTTGTAAAGTTTATTTGAGCTCTTTTTCTACTGAATTTGTGTCGAATCTTGTTCTTCCACCCTAGAACCTGTTCTCCTGCACATTTAATCATAAATACCCAAAGTAGCATCGAAATATAACTAATCAACACTAATAGACAAGCTCAATACATGAAAGAGATATAAAAATTGATAAATGCTTGTGTGACAAGAATGCAAAGTATTCTTTCCTTATGATGAGCATTACTTTTATCAGGTTTTAGCGCTAATACTTATACATTTGTGTTACTTTTATGCAACGATGTAAACGTGTGCCAATTTACGTTACCTCGATGGAAACATGGATTCGGGAGTGTTTTTGAGTGAGTACTGTAGCGAGTCTACTATAAGGAAAATACTGCGAAATTCAGCATGGCAGTGCATTGCTTTCACAACCGACCGAAAATGTGATTTTCAGAGAATCCACATGGGCATGTGGAAATTATCCACGCCCTGTAAGGAAATTCCATTGGCCCGTGTGGATGCCTAATTCCAGCCCTATTTAAGGCCGTTTTCAGCATTCTTTTCTCCATCTTTTCCCCAACTTGAGAAAGGCTACGGCTAGGGTTTTGAGAGGTATTGGCAAGGGATTTGGAGAGGTTCTATGGCTTCGACATCACGCTCCGTTTGGAAGAAGGTTAGTGGGAGAGCTTTCGTCGGCACCGATCCAGCGAGGTGTATCCTAGGCCGGACGAAGGGACCTTTGGAAGAGTCGAGGCTTCTCCACAAGACCATCGTCATGACTATCGAGGGGGTTTTCTATGGATTACTTGTTTTTACATTCGATTTCATTGTTGATTGTAACTAGCTCCATGGAGTGCTAAACCCCCTAGTGGGTACTTGGATTTGTGAACCCTAAGATGTATTTGTTTCATTAAACCTTTTATTATGCTTTTATTAATTGATGTTTTAATTGAGTTCCAATCTTGAATGCTTGATTGAATGAATAATCCCTTAGAGTGAAACTAGGGTTGAGAGTTCTTATTGGTAACCCTTGTGAGTGAGTGACACACCACGAGAGTTAGACAAAGCTAGATTGGAGAGAGTTGAGAAGGTGAGTCGAGAGGTAGCAGAGCGTCCTCTTTCCCGTCCGGTGTGATTTATCCTACCTCCATTTCCTCGAGTTCTTTGCGGTCATAGTAGAGTGAACGGGCTAAGGGATGACCTTCCGCTGAGGCTTAGTTGTAGAGGCAACGGAGTAAAGCGTTGAAGTCATTTTAGCACCTAGGGCCTAATTGTGACTAGGACCTTCCACCTTGACCAAAGGGTTAGGTCTATATCTAGGAAGATGATTTATCACTTATAATCCCTAGATCTCATTGCAATTCTATACAAGTGCGAGGTGTTGAGATTGTTAGATTTCTCCTCCGGGACATCGTATAGAGTTAGCCATGGTTGACCTTAGATTTGGGACCATGTATTGAAGGATCTCCATGACTCATTCATGCATTAGTTAAGAAGCATAATAGAGGGTTTTGCACTTGAAATGATTGTCCTATGCGGAGCAATATCCGAGTACCCCATTTATATCGATTGCCTTATCTCCCCTTTATTTTTGCTTCTCTTTCTTGTCTCTTTTACTTTTGTTTACATTACATCTTGTCAACAAAATCACTATTCATCTTCATTTGGTTAAGAAAAAATTTAAGTATTTTTATTCCCTACTCCTTGTGGATACGATACCCACTCACCGGGATTTTTATTACTCGACAAACCCGTGCACTTGCGGGACATACTCAAGGGGCATTGTCATTCATCAACATGTCTATCATCAATGTGCTAATTCTCCACAATTAACTCATCAACAAAGATTATGATACATTGAAATAGAACCTTATATTAGTTTATAGGCAGAGGTGAAGTACGTAATCTTCTTAATAAAAAGTAGTCATACTTGGTGAATAGTTGCACTTCTGGACAATTTAATAAGATGTACATTTGTGCTGCTGTATATTCATTTCCATTAAGATATTTAATTTGTCCTTTTCCCAATGTTCTCTTTGGGATGTATGAAAATTGATAAGTTGCCAAAATGTTCTTCTGCATCTTCTCCACCATCATCATTACGGGGTATCTTTCGATGCCTTGTCCTTACATATGGTTCAAAATAATGTGCACAAAATAATGTTGCTTCCTCAACTAAGTGGGCATTACATATGGAGCCTTCAACTCTTGCTTTATTTCTCACATTTTTTTCGGTTTTTACGAGATATCTACAAATTTATATATATATTTAATTAGTCAATTGATATGATTCAAGTAGAGAGTGTACAACAACAATTTAAAGGTTTTTGCCTCTCAAATGGATACATCCATTGATACTTGTATTGGACCCGCAATCCATGCTTCATAAGCCAAGTGTACTTGAAGATGCTCTATTGAATCAAAAAAGCTTGGGGGAAATATACGCACTAATTTGCAAATAATTAGAGGAATTTCTTCATTAAGCTTAAGATGTTTTTCTTATTGAGTACAGTCAAAGTGAGCTCTCTAAAAAAATAACTCATTTCTATTAATACACGCCAAACATTTGATGGAAGCAATTCCCCAAAAATGCTATTGGGAGTAATCTCGCATAAAGACATGACAGTCATGGCTTTTTCATACCAAAAAGCTTTAGCTTTTCGCATATCAACACATTGGCCTATATTCAACACATATCCATCCGGGAATTTAAGATTGCGAAGCCATTCACAAAGCACAATTTTTGATTGCCTATCAAGAGTGTAGCATGCTTTAGGATATTTTCCGGTTGTATCATCTTTTTTTAAAGAATGTCGACAATAGAATTCCTTCAAATCTTCCATAGATTTAGTATTATCTTTACTCCTCCCTTCCACAATCATAACAATGTTGAATATACTATCAAATACATTTTCTTTAATGTGCATAACATCAAGATTGTGTCGAATGAGATTTGTCTACCAATAAGGTAACTCCCAAAAAATGCTCCATTTTCTCCAACCAGTGATCCTAGCAATGCGGCTATTAATCTCACGTGCACCAGAATCTACAACACTCCTCAAGTCCAAACCTTCTATTTCTTTCAAGATCTCATCATCAGATGGAATAGTTGAAGCTGTCTTTGTTACTGTTCTATTTTTCCAAAAAGCTGTTTTGTTTTTTCTGAATGGATGATTATGAGGTAAGAACTTACGGTGATTATCAAACCAAGATTATTTCCCACCTTTTGTTAGAGTGAATGCATCTGAATCTTGTTTGTAATACGGACAAGCAGTCTTACCCGCAGTGCTCCACCCAGACAACATTGAATATGCTAGAAAATCACTTATGGTCCATATAAGAGTAGCAAGCATCTGAAAATTATTTTTCTTTGATGCATCATAAGTCTCAACACCAACTTCCCACAAATGCTTCAATTCTACAATTAGGGGTTGCAAATACACATCTAACGTATCCTTCGGATTTCTAGGGCCAGGAACTATTTTAGTCAAAAACATATACTCCTCTTTTATAAATATAGAAGGGGGTAAATTGTATGGAGTGAGTATTACTGGCCAAAAAGAATATTGTTGACCTGACTGCCCAAAAGGTTGAAATCCATCAGTACACAATCCCAATCTTACATTTCGACCTTCTGATGCAAATGAAGGATGGGTACTATTGAAATGCTTCCACGCAGGGCTATCGGAATAATGACGCATAACCCTTTCTTTTGGCTCATGTTCTGCATGCCATCTCATTTCTTTTGCTGTCACATTTGATGCATACAATATTTGTAGCCTTGGGGTTAAAGGAAAGTAGTACATCTTCTTGTATGGGATATTTTTTTTTATTTTTAGATGAACCAACTCTTCGCTGCTTATATCTAGGAAACTCACAAAGTTTGTAACTCATTAATTCACTATCTTCTCCCAAGTATATCATGCACCCATTAGGACAACAATGAATCTTCTCAACTGGTAGGCCCAATCCTTGAACTAACTTCTTTGTGTTGTAGAAGTTATCTGGCATTACATTATCAATCGGTAATAATTCTTTCAAAAACTGGCAAAAGTCATCAAAGCATCTCTCTGTCAAATGATGTTCTGCTTTTATGTTTAACATTCTTGCAACAACCGATAATTGTGAATGATTTTCACAACCTAGCCACGCCTCCTAATTAGCAGCTCTTAGCATTTCAAACAATTTTTGAGCGGCTACATTTGGAGGTTCCTCTGTGTTAGTATGAGAGAAATCAGGACCTGCAACGTCCATGACCATTTGTTTGCATAGATTTTGTGATAGTGGTTCAACACCGAAAACTGATTCATTTCCCACATCTTTTCCAAGAGTAATACTATCAGACATAGAAGGTTCTCCATGGAGAACCCACAAATAGTAATATGGTACAAATCAACAATCATAAGATGATATCTAATGGTGTCTTCCATGTGAAAAGCTCAATTTTGTCACTTGCGATGATTACATGGGCACTTAATTTTGATACCATCCATACATTCTGGATGTATTTTTGAAATCGATGAACTCATTTATTCCTCGAAAGAAATTGGGATTCAAAAGTCCATCCTTAAGCCTAGCATACATCCAACTCCTATTTGCAGACATGTAACTAATAGTTATGTGTCAAAAATGTAAAATCAGTCAACACACTCATTATATCATTAGCCCTTAAATTCATTAAGTAAAAAGCAAAGAAAAAATGAGAATAAAATGGTCATATAAAAGCTAAGTTGTTAGCTAATATCAACTAAAAATGTACAATTGACCCATTAGAATAACTATTTCAAACATCAATATTTGGTTCATTTATATAGCTCACTTGTGCAATAGTTTGTTAACAAGATCCTTTTAAGAAAAACATCATGCAATTTAGCAATTAAGAAAGCAAAAAAAAAAAAAAATGATTTTCACAGGAAAGAGGTGATACCTTCTCTTTTCCAACAAACAATTGAGAACTCAACTAGTTTTGCCCCATCAAATCATATGAAATGCAAATAAAACTACAGCAACAAGGGAAATGGTTAGAATTTCATGTACAGCGAAAACAAGGCAGAATAGACTAAAAGCAATTGATAGAGAATTATGGCACATCAGAAAAGGTGGGTGGTAACCAAAAAGAGCATAATCACCAAAATAAATAAATAAATAAATAAATAAAATTAGCAACCAATGAATGGCTGGTGGACTAGATCCAAATATCATCGAATCCTGCATGTTTGCTTTTTGATTGCTACAACACAAACAACCACAATAATAATGTAAGTAATTCATTATCATCTTCTTTAGTTTTTTTTCTTTCTTTTTTTCGTATTCTCTGTTTCCTACACATTAATTTTTGTGTAATTATATAAACATAAATCTAAATATATAACAAAAAATAAAAAGAACAAAATCTTGAGCTTAAGAGAAACACATAGCAAGTATCATTATAAGAGATATAAATACAAAACATAACCAATAAAATATAGGGATGTTTCAGCAAAAGAAATGAGATTGGAGTTTCTTAATAAGACACCCATCCAACTTAATTGCTTATGCACATTCAAATAAATAAATTCATTGGATTAAAAAGGGCCAATCAAATGAATGCTCATCATTTAAATCATTTGATCTTTGTCTACGTTAACACGCTCAACCTCAAAGTTCAACATATAACTTGAGCGCAACTACTTATTCAATAATCCAAGATGGGGAAGATGTAATCCAATATTATAGAATCTTTCATTATT
Organism: Dioscorea cayenensis subsp. rotundata; assembly: GCF_009730915.1. Taxonomy (NCBI): domain Eukaryota; kingdom Viridiplantae; phylum Streptophyta; class Magnoliopsida; order Dioscoreales; family Dioscoreaceae; genus Dioscorea; species Dioscorea cayenensis. Next base: position 5,679,681 of record NC_052487.1, read on the forward strand.
GCAGGATCCACGAGGCATGACAACTACCAATCAGTCATGAATATGTTGGACTTTATCAAGCATATGACAAGTACGATTGTTGTCTACTTATTTATTAAAACATGTTGTTTATATATTATATGCTGAACTTGTAACACCGTCATCACCAACCAAGCAAGCCCAAGTGTTCATCTATCACCTATATTAGATCACCCAAAGATGTTTGACACGTCCGAATATGCCTGTGTGTACCGCAAGTGCACGAGTGTCGAAGTAATAAATACCCGGTGAGTCGGGTAGTCGAATCCACAGGGAACAGGGCTACTAGTACTAACTTCTTCTCTGCTATCTAGCCTAATGATAACGGGATAGTGTGGTGATCTAATATGCGAAGAGATGAACACCGGAGACGAATATGCAAGGGTAAAATGGAAGGAGAATCTCAATCAGTAAAAGTGGGGTATTCGGGCAATGCTCCTCCTAGGATTCAGGTATTAGGTACCGGATAAGCAAAGTATTTCTATGATGAGTAAGTTAAGTCGTGGAAATCCAAACATAATTGGGTCTATCTCTAGATCACCGATACTAGTCCCCTACGAGGTCCCGGTGGAGAAATCGCTCAATCTCAACACCTCACACCACATATGACCGCAAAGCACTCTAGGGATTCCAAAATGTGTATCCAATTCCTAAAGATTAATAAAATCCTAATTCCCGGCGAAGGATCCTAACCCCCTACAAGGTCCCGGTGGAGAAATCAAGCAATCTCACGCCTCCCACCAAATATGGTTGCATAGAGCTTAGGGAATGGAGATAGAATACACCAATCGGAGGGGAAAGGGGACACTTCACTATCTCATGACTCACCCTCTCAACCCTCTTCAATCTTGAGGTTCTAACCCTAATGGAGATCTCTCTCCCACCAAGGCAACAAATCATGCAAACCAAATAACCATAGGATCAATAAGGCAAGCAAGCATTAAACAATCAAGAATGAACTTAATCAAACTCGGATTAAATAGAAACACAAAGCAAATCCACAAAAGATGAGAATCCTAGGGTTCACAAGCCCAAATACCCTCTAGGGTTTTAGCCCTCCATGGAGCAACATACAAAACACACCATCAATGAATGAAAGCACATTAAAACCATAGAAATAAACCCCCTTATATATGAACCGATGGCCTTTGATGGAGAGCTTCGACGTCTTGAAGGACCCATTTCGAAGCTAGGTTCATCGGTGGCTTCCTTTATGCTATGACGGAGTAGGAATCGATCAAAGTTGGTGATGAAGAGCCTCTAAAGCAGCAAAGACCTCCTCTCCAAACCCTAGCCGTCTCACCCCTCAAGAGCCGCACAAAAGATGAGAAAGATTGGGGTAAAACGGCTATTTATAAGCTCCAAATCGTGTCTGTCACATGCCCCCACGCGCCTGCGTGGACTGTAGGAATTTCCACGCGGGCTCGTGAGCAAGAACTTACTACAAGATCTGCTACAACAAATTACTACAGATTTTTGCTACAGTGATTTTCACAAAAAACGCGATGACAAATTAAAACATTCTTCTCTTGAGGCCACACGATCGGGCACACGATCATGTGGTAGGCTATAAGGCTTTTCTTCATCGACGCGTCTTGAAAGGTCTTGAAATCTTCACTAAGAGAAGGAATGCGGAGACATGACTGCTTTTATGCCCTTCCAACTAGTGAATTGGCTTGCATAACCATGGAAGTTGGCACACATCTCCTCATACACGAACTCCTCTTGTGTCTTCCTCGTTGAATTGCACAAGAACTCCCAACCTTGTGTCTTTATAGCCTATCTTTGCTCCTTTTTACTCCTTCATGGCATCTACAACCTATATGCATAAAAGAACATACAATACACAATATGAGACATAAACCATACATAAAATGATGCTTAATGCATGTAAAACATGTATAAAAACATGTTCACTCAAGAACTTATCAATGTTGTTTATATATTATATTTGTAGAGAGAGTTATCCTTTGGTGTCACAGTGTATTACCAATGCTTTAAGGTTTACTAGTTTTTATAAAAAGCAAAGACTTTTATATAACATAAATAGTTTTTGCATAAATCTCGAGTGACAAATTTAATTGCATTAATTATGACACAATTAGAGCCTTTTCCTTTGGTGACACTTTGGTCATGCCAGTGTGACTTTTCATAGAATTACCCTTGGATGGGTTCGTACTAGTTGGGGAGAGATGGAGGACACTCTCGAGCAAGTAGAACACATTTTTCGACTGCAGGGTGGTTTCAAAGTTTGGCTAGGGCTTAGGCTAGCTTCTCAAACTCTCTAATGCCCCAAAGCAATGGTAAGCCAACGTAAATAGCTTTTTAAGAGTCCTAGGGCTTGCTTCTACACTAGGTATACAATGAACTCTTGCTCACCATGGGTTGGGTGGGATTTGAACACTCTGACCTCTTATGAGAGTGCATACCTTATCCATTGAGCTAGCCTAGTATTAATAACTCTTATTTCTCTAATAAATTTTTGCTAGAATAGGTTTATATATTTTTTTTAGAAATATAAAACACTAGTCCAAGACACAAAAACGGGAATGTACACCAAGTAAGGGATCCAATGCATGCCACTATGGTTGTTCCTTGGTATTGGCCCAATTCCAACATGAATCAGCGATGAAGTTAGGCCTAAACAATGCTCTTTAGGCCCGACTCGAAAATGGCAAATCTTCTAGATATTGACTAAGATTTAATAGTCCAAATTTATAAAATAAAAAAATAATAAAAATGTTAACTATAAAAAAATAAAGTCCTAAGTCTGGATATTGGGGTCACAAAACCACACTAAACAAATAAACAAACAAGTAAACCAAACCCAAATCACAAGTAAGATATTGCAAAATTTTTTTATGAAGTTATAGGTGCAATAAAAAAATTAGATATATAACCGTAACTGTCCATTTAAAACTTTTAAAAATATAAATACATCATAAAAAAATTACTAACCAATTAATTTACCAAGATTCTTTTCTTAGTTGAGCAATTGTAAAATTTTTTTATATTTCGTTAACAAAAACCGCTTTTTCTAATAACGGTATATTCTCCGATAATTACAGGGCTCCAACATTGTCAAATTCCTAATAAATGTTGAAATCTAGTCTGGCTATATATAGATAATATATAAATTAATCTAAAATATTATTCTTTTATAATAGAACTAGAAACACAAGTGGAGCTATTTAATTGGACAAGGCCTGCAGTTTTGGCATGCAACCACATCAATCTCACCTAAACACACACACATACCTAACAATACATCATACCAACTTATAATGCAAAAAGAAAACCCTTTACATTGTCTCAAATGTCAATATATGATGTTTATATTGATCTTTATATTGATCTATTTCTCTAAATTAAAACCAAAAAAAAAAAGAAAAAGAGAAGAAGAAGAAGAAAAACAAGCACTTGAACTCAAGTAGAGAAGAGCAAGGTGCTGTTACCTTCTTAAAAAATAATATCATAACAAAGCACATGCATTTATGAGAATATGAATATATAAATATATACAAGAGAAGAAAATTAAAGGAAGGATGGAGATGAAGATGAAGATGATAAAGAAGTGAATCTTTGTCTTCATGGAGAGTTGAAGCCTTGTTCATTAATGAATGCTTATGTTTATATTCTGTAATTCTGCTGAAGATCCATAGGCTAAAGTATCATTCTCTATTTGGATTGGAACTTTATTTGTAGATGATTGAATTGCAATGCATTTTAATAGACTTGATTCTCCAAAAGGATGAAAAATGAAAGTAATGAAAATTCTTGAGGCACACTCGCAATCTTTATAGTTTATTTTTCTTTTCGAATAGGCTATTGTCAAAAGTATTATTATTTTTTTGCTATTAGAAAGTATTCACCCCTGCTTGAACTATAATATTCTGCAGATCTTATAAAATAAAAGGTATTGTTTGGTTACCTTGTTGAAGTGGACATGGTGTAGGATATCTTGGTTGAAGATCTACTAGGTGGTCACCCATATTTTTTTATCATGCTCGCTATCCTGCCTTTTATGCTGTTCTTGGGTCAAATGCTATTGTTGGATTATTTAAACACATTGCTTATTGCTACCAAATTGTAGTTTGAGTGTGGGTGTGGCATTTGTGCCTCACAGAGATTTTTTTTTAAAAAGCTTCATTGTTCATGTTCTGTTAACTAACATTCATGAAATCTTCAATAGGTGGGAATATTATCTTCTATTTTTAATTTGCTTTGCCAACCTATCCCAGGAATTGATACTTGATTATGAATAGTTGAATACACATTTATGACTATATTATGTTAGATATCCTGCATTCATCTTATCTCGCTAAAAAAATTTCATATTGCAAAAATTCTTTTGATCCGCTTAGTTTTTAAGTTTTTAATATTCTCAATACAACTCGTTGTTTCTAGTGCTTTCATCATTCAAGATACACTTTCTTTTTTTATAAGGTTTTTTTACTTCTTATAATATTTTTCATATGTTTCACAAATTTCACAAGCACTAGTAAATAATGATCAATTGTCCTAAGTGAAAAATATATACTGACAAAGTAAGAAACATCCAATGGCAGCTAGTTCTTTCTTTCGAAAGATTGTATACGGTTAGAGTAGTGCATTTTTTTTGAACCACATATAAACCATGTTTATTAAAATACACCAAGTGCAGGGTAGTTTTAATAATCCTGAATGCAACAATAAGACTGGATAACCTTAAGAATATCGAAAAACCATTATGCAGCAAAGTGGAAGTAAAAATGGCAGTGAACATCAACAATCAATAATTCATTTTAAAGCTTAATTTGGTTTAAATTAGATTGTCAAGCCTATTAGCAGCATGGTTGATATCCCTCCCAATGACAATGACAAGCCATCTGGAATACAAGCCAAGCATTCTGTGTCTGATTTACACAGACACACAAGAGTATTCTAGAGTTAAGTAACTGGGAATATATGTCATATTTCACTATAATGTATCATTATGTATAACAAATTCTAAGAATGAACATGTGTAAAAGAAAAGTGGAAATAGAAGCCATAGTAAAAACGCATGAGTAAAACTAGTACAATACCATCCTTATTTGAATTTTGAGGAAGTTGACCTCTTCGCCCTGCCTTTTCACTGGGAAAATGCTCCTTTTCCTAATAGCAACCACAACAGAGCATATAAATTATGAATTTTCCTTATATTAGGCTATGCCAAAAAAAAAATGTTGATAGTGGAAAAAGGCTTTACGATGACTTGGAATTATAATAAAAGGTATTAGAAGGATGGTCATAAAAAAAAAGAGGAAAGGAACCAATTCACATGTTTACAATGGAATATAGGGCACAGAATGCTTAGCTTGGCTAAACAACAACTACTCAGAAAAATAATTTGAACACGACTGAAGAAGTCTAGCACTGACCTTCACAGGGTTAGTTGAACACAAGAGAATGATCAAAGGAAGAATCAATAGCAGGTTCCGTTGTCTAATTTACAGGAAACTCATTGCAATGGTGTTTATTAGGAGTTGTCAACTCACAGTTCATAGAAATTGAAGATGTCAAGCACTCTACCTACCACAAAAGTAATTGGATTAGCCATCATGGTACCAATCAACAAAGTACAATAGAAACATGAGATAAGCCTTTCATTTGATTTTCTATACTAGAGAGCACCATAAAGTTTCACACACTATTTGTATTCATGAAAATAGCACATAGAAAAACTCTGCATTTTTCACATATATTAAGGAAATGAAAATATGTAAGAAATGAAGCTAATCTTATCAAAAGATAAATTCTTTTTTGTTTCTATTTATTAGTTTTAAGGTTTGCATATAGTGTTTGTATCACTTGCATAGACAGAGAGTCCTTTATATTTAAGGTTTTCATTTATCTTTAAAGCCTTGTTTCTGTGGGTCTAATATCATAATTCAAGTCAATTGAAGTTATGTTTGGTTTGCATTTTGGTAGGATGAAAAGGAAGAAGATCTTCCATTTTGCTTTAACAGGGTGTTTTATCAAGATTCTGCACAGGCAGATGTCTATGAGTTTCTTGCTCTACCTATAGTTCAAGGTATTCTGTCAAGCCTTTGATTGTGGTGCTTTTATATGCATTTCATAATTGATTTCATTATGATTAGTGTTATGTTAGGATGACTGCACTTTGAATTTCATTTGAGTATTGTTTGTCAAAACTCTATACTATCTCCAAATGCAGACACTGTCAAGGCAATAAATGGAACAATCATTATCTATGGACAGGTTAGTTGTGCATCAACTATAACTATTTTACAAGAAATGTCTTTCAGGCTCCTCCTAGCTACTGCATAATGACTAAACAACATTGCATGGTTTACTGACCTCTGGATTTTGGTTATTTGGTTAATGATGATAGGAATGTTCAAAAACTAAAAAATCTTATGACATATTCATTGTTGACAAGTATTTGTCTTATTTAATAGTTGATAGATGGCTGTTAGGCAGCAAAGATATGAGTCAGCCAAACATTCCATGGAGTTTGGAAATTTATGATTGGAAAAATTTACTGAAAAATTAAAAAATATATCTTCATTTAGCTTCTAAAGTTTATTCTTGTCAATGGCCTAGTTTAAGTTCTCTTTCACAGCAACACCTAGAGTCTGTTCCTATTTTGTATGTCGATTGTTGACACTAACCAAATTAAATGCATTTTGGCTAGACTGGAGCTGGGTAGACATACATCATGGAAGTTAATTGACTGGCTCATTGTTATAGACTTAACTTTACAGGTTCATTAGATGTAAATTCTCTATTTTCTGTTGAATCAGGGTCTTGGCATCTTAGACTGATGAAAATAAAAAAAAGACTACTTCCGCGGGTTGTTGATGGACTTTTTCAGTGCATAAATTCTTCTTCAGAAGACACCAAGTGTGTTGTAAAGTTGTCAATGGTACTAGTCTTTGGCTGTAAATTTAAGAATTTTTTTTCAATCTTCAATTTGCAGCATAGTTTTGTTGTGATGCTCTCGTGGCTCTTATAGGTTGAGATATACATGGAAAAAGTGAGGTTTGTATCTTCTCAAACTATTTTTTTTCTGTTCAGAAGAATGTTTCTGCAGATGGGTAAAACAAAGCTAAATCCTAGACTCAAAATTCCATTTTGTATTTTACCTATCTCTCCCTCCTGAACTGCTTTCTGGAAGATTAGTTTTTGTAGCTTCAGAAGTGTTGCTTTCAGAGACGGAGTTTGTTGGCACCTGCAGGTAAAAAGAATATTTGAAAAGTTAACAAAACAGTTCCCATACAACATCTCAGGGCATATACACTTTGAACAAGCAAATATCTTACCACCGGTTTCTTTCCCCCAAAGAGGATTTTGAAGATGATAGTTAATATTACAATCACTATGGACACTAGAACTCCAATTGTCAGTTTTGGTTGTTTTTCTCCTTTCTCTATGGCATCCTATAAAAGAAACATATAGGGATTGGATAACGAACAAAAATAAAGTAAATAACATTCAGGGGAATGTGAGAATGAAGTGAAAGGCCAATTTTGTTTCAGACCAATTGTTACATGTGCTAATCAACAAAGATTACTTAATTGCTTCAGAATTTAATAACATGCTAATGAATACAACAAACTCATAGGCTCCTAAGCTTGCAAATCTATACCAAAATCAAATAAGTCTTATTAAATTAAAAAAATAAATTAGAGTTACAATTCAAACATCAAAAATAGAACCTAAATTTTCTTACCAAAAAAGGGAAAAAGAAAAAGAAAAAAGAAGAAAAAACAAGAGAATATGCTTATAATAATACTTCAAGATAAACTCTTAAAACTTGGATGCGGAAATGCATTCAATGAAAAAAAAACAAAGAAAGAAAGAAAGAAAACTTTGCATATATGAATCAAATTCCAAAGGAAATTAAAATTAAAAGATGCTCGTGGCTATATACCAAGAACATATGATGATTCTACAAATCAGAATGACAATGGGACAATTGTGGCTTGGTATGTTATGATAATCCCCTACCAAATCTACAAACTTAGAATATAATTCATGTTTTTGACAGTATGCTAACATAAATGTAAAAAAAAAATGCTATCAAGATTGATTTAATGTAGAAATCATATCAACTTCAGATGTAATTTCTTGAACAAAAGTGAAGCATTTTTCATCCAAGAAGCTAAAACACACGGAATAGAAGCAAATTAAAAAAAAAAATAATAACCAGATAAGCACTACAACATTCAGAAAATAAATCTAATTCAAGAAATGGTAACTTCACAAAAGAGAGGGTATTAATAGAATCATCATAACTATATTAATATACCTGCTACAACAGAACTACACTAAGCAAGTTTCAGAAAGTTCGTTATCTAATGTTAGAGAAGGTCATCATCAAACAAATTGGCAACTTAAAATGATAAGTAAAAATCTACTATCCTAGCCAAGATCACTTAGTTAAGGTGCTAAATTTGGAGCTGCCTAGATCAAGTTTTAATGATAGGGAAAGGATGAATGACACTACAACATGCTATTTCACCTACTAATGTATAAGGCATGTTGCAAATCATGAAAGCAAAAGATAATGGAAAATACACATTGTATGAAATAATAGAGAGCGACAATTAAATATACATCAAAGTCAGCATTTTAGGCATATATATGGATATCATATTGTACAAAACAATAAGAAAATACATGGACAAGTTCATATAAAAATTACATCAATCCTAACTGTCCAATCTATAGGCTCTTGAAAAATGATACCAACCTTAACAAGCTCACTTAGCAACTTGTGTGCCAATTAATGATGCAGCCTTCAAGGAGAAATCTGCACAAATAGTAATTACACTAGGATAACTATGTGAAAGAAGTATGTGGCAAGAGAATCTGAAAATATACATCAGAGAATGAGAATAATGCAAAACATTTTGGATTGTCTTAATTGCCAAGAGGCTGTTGGCTTATCGGTACTTAAACCAATACGAAACTTTTAGCTGTTTATCAAATTACTTTGAAATATCAGCTACTTAAAAAATTCAAAAATCATAAGAATCAGCTCCCAAATTACCCTTGCTATGTAACCAATTAAACAATAGTCAGAGATTCATATGTTGGGCCCCAACAATTCATGCATGGTCTGCATTCTCGTGAATAATTAGATTTTTCTTTAGTTTTCTTATCCTTGCTTACAGCTTGTTAGATGTATATTTTGACTAATTTTTAATTAATTAATTCATGTGATGTGATATTATTAACTAACAACACATATTACCAAATTAACCAAAAAACTTAATATTAACTTCAGAAATCTGAATTGAATGATACATGATAATATTGCATGAATGCATGTGCTATCTCAATCTCTAAGCGCATATTACCAAATTAATTAATTTGAGACTATTAACAAACAATAGAAATCTGAAAAGGATAATTTTAGACAACAATGCAAGAGACAATAGGCCAAGGAACAACAACAGAAATATACTGAGGAAATTGATGAGGGCTTGATGTTGTAGTTAAATGGATAAATCCTCAATACTTTGACTCAAATGAAGGAGGTGAAGATTGGTTTGCTCAAGAACTCAATACATTCTCAAGAAAACGGCAACCAACCTGATTATAATAATCAAACAAGTAGGATTATGATGCAAGGTTAAAAGAATAGACTATTCTAATGAAGGAAAATGGCATAGGAAGACTAAATGACATAGTTGCACTACTTTAGTATGCCACCAATGACTTGGTAAGATATTAAAATATGCTAACAAACATCCATAACAATAAAATTGGCACTATAATTTTTTATGATGCAACAAGATTTTCCCCTCTATTTTTAAAAGTATAGAATGCCTTAGATTTTATGAAATCAAATGGGTATATAAAGTATTCAAGATAAAGCACAAATTCTATTGGTGAGATCATCGGTTTTAAGTGGATCGTTGATACAATTTTCTCCTCTGTTTCTGCAGTGAACAATCCAAACAAAATATTTGGACCAACCATAAAGAATCACCTTTTTCAATAATCATCACTTCTAAAACTGTTTTTACTTTTATTAACTAACACAAAGGGACTTTCATGCTGTCACTTTGTACTAAATGAATACAACCATCACAGTTACACCAACAACAGTAAGTTCAATGCTGGATTGAAAGCAAAAGCACAAAAGAAAGTAAAGTGGGTGGAAATTGCAAGTAATAGACAGCAAGATAGCACACCAAATTTTACTTGAAGTTGAACTCCAACAGGGGAGAGTTCTTTCAGAAAAAAAAACACTAAAAGAAATTGACAATCAGTCATGGGGAATTAAAGCCATGGTAAAAATTAAAATGTGAGGTACATGTAGGTACACTCGCCTTAGCCCTTATATGTTGCATCTATGTCCAAGTCATGACTTTGAAACTTTGAAGCCATAATTTTTTTACTTGACAATATGTCTCAAATGCCGTACAAAATAACAAGCATTTTGTTCATCTATATATATATATATATGTATATATTTCTGCAGATCAATAACTTTGAATCTCTATTGCGTTAATTTCATGCATTTTACTCAATTAATTAAACACATTATCATCCCAAAAAAAATCACATTGTTAAGTTGAACCATTGAGAAAGCATGCACAACTTGAAAATGGTGAACATATATCTATCTGTGCATACATGTCTCTAAGTTTGCTGAAAATGAAAATGGCAACCAAAACAAGATCAAAAGCCACAATTAATAGATTATAATAAACAATCAGTACACCTTCTTCAATCAAATTCCCTAATTTCTAAAGTTCTAGAACCCTAAAATTCCCTTAATGATTGGGGTAGCCCTAATCCAAGTTTGCTGATAAGTGCTTGTGCGATAGCAATGCGAAGAGTTCTTTCCTTATGTTGAGCATTACTTTTCTCAGGTTTTAACGCTAATAAGTGTGTATTTATGTTACTTTCATGTAGGTAGGGTTGTGAGGCCAATTATGAGAGAAAGAAGCCAATGTGGGTCGTAATGCACCAATTTGGAGGAAATTTTGCTAAGGTTCAAACGCGAAGACATAGGTCGGGTTCGAGATGCGGGAATGTGTGCCAATCTCCTCGTATTTGAGTTAGTACAACCATTTGGAGGAGCACAAGGGCAGTCGCATTCAAGCATTCCGACTTATGCATTTAGAACAAGATCTCCACCAACATGTCTGTTATTGAAGAAGTAAAGCGATCCACGACATAAACGTGTGCCCGCTTGCGTTACCTCGATGAAAGCATGGATTCGGGAGTATTTCAGGTACTGTTCACAGCCGGCCGAGAAAATAGGAAAACAGAGAATCCACACGGGCGTGTGGAAATTCCCCACGCCCATGTGAAAAATCCACAGGGGCGCTCACAGGGGCGTGTGGATTCCTGATTCCAGCCCTTTAAAAGCCGATTTCAGCCCCGATTTCAGTATTCTTTTCTCCATCTTTTCCCCAACTTGAGAGAGGGCTTCGGCTAGGGTTTTGAGAGGTATTGGCTAGGGTTTTGGAGAGGTTCTATGGCTCCGACATAGCGCGTAGTTTGGAAGAAAGTTATTGGGAGAGCTTTCATCGGCACCGATCCGGCGAAGTGTATCCTAGGCCGGACAAAGGATCTCTTGCGATGAGTAGAGGACTCTCCACAAGACCATCGACACGACCATCGAGGGGGTTTTCTATGAATTTATTGCTTTTACATTCTATTTCTTTGATTGTAATTAGCTCCATGGAGGGCCAAACCCCTAGTGGGTACTTGGGTATTTGTGAACCCTAGGATGTATTCGTTTCATTGAATCTCTTTATTATGCTTTCAATTAATTGATGTTTATTGTGAGTTCCAACCTTGAATGCTTGATTATTTGAATACTCCCCTAGAGTGACACTAGGGTTGAGAGTTCTTGTTGGCAACCTTGTGAGTGAGTGACACACCACGAATGTTAGACAAATCTAGGTTGGAGAGGGTTGAGAGGGTGAGTCGAAAGGTACAGGAGCGTCCCCTTTCCCCTCCGATGTGATAGATTCTACCTCCGTTCCTCGAGGTTTTTGCGGCCATAATAGAGTGAATGGTCTAAGGGATGACCCTCCACTGTGGCTTAGTTGCGAGTGTAACGGAGTGAAGCGTTGAGGTGATCTTAGTATCTAGGGCTTAATCGTGGTTAGGGACCTTCCACCTGGACCAAAGGGTTAGGTCTATAATTAGGAAGAGATTTATCACTTGGAATCCCTAGAGCTCATTGCAACTCTATGCGAGTGCGAGGTTGAGAGGTTATCTAATCTCTCCTCCGGGACATGTATAGAGTTAGGCATTGTTGACCTTAGATTTGGGACTATGTAATTAAGGATTTCCACGACTCATTATTGCATTGATTAGGAAGCATAATAGAGGGTTCTTGCACTTGAAATGATTGTCCTAGGCGGAGCATTATCCGGGTACCCCATCTTTATCGATTGCTTTACCTTCTCCTTTACTTGTGCTCTCTTACTTGTTGTTTTTACTTTTGAGAATTGAATCATTGTCACACATATCACTATTCATTTTTCACATAGTTAAGAAGCAAATTACGTGTTTTTATTCCCTACTCCCTGTGGATTCGATACCCGCTCATCCGGGATTATTACTTCGATAAACCCGTGCACTTGCGGGATATACGCAAGGGGACCTTGTCATTTGCACCAACGAATTTCATTTGAAGCACTACTAGAACAATGAATAACACTAAAAATCAGAAGGAGAAAAGAAAAACGTAAACCCTAACCAAATTTATGATACCTCAAAATCGGATGCTCGAGACGGTGTCAAGGGCCGAAGAAACAATAGAAAATTCCGAAAGTCCAAAAATCCTCTAGCGAAGAAGAGAAGCAAGACCGTTCGGGGGTACTTCGAAGGATTGATTGAAATGAAGAAGAGAAGCAAGCTTTATTAAATAAGATTAACTTATTTTTGTAACTTTTAAAATTAATTTATTTATATATAATTTTGGGCATGATGTTATAAGACTCTATGAAAGAAGAAACTAGAGTTTATCAAATATGATAAATTTTAGCCTAAACTAATTATAATCATTTCAAATATTTCAATACTTTGATATAAATAATTTCTCATGTGAACTCAATTCAATAAGTATTAATTATTTAAGATGATAACATGACATTAATAGCAAGCAATATTTAAATAATATATTAATTTTTAAATCCGTTTCTAGTCCCTTTCTATTAGAAACTGATTAGAAATAGATATTTTCTAATATTTAATAATATTTAGATAATATTTTAATTTTTAACTCCGTTTCTAGTCCTTTTCTATTAGAAACGGATAGAAATGGATATTTTTTAATATTTAATAATATTTATATAATATATTAAATTTTAAATTTGTTTCTAGTCCCTTTCTATTAGAAACGGATTAGAAACGGATATTTTATAATATTTAATAATATTTAAATAATATATTAATTTTTAAATTCATTTCTAGTCCCTTTCTAATAGAAACGGATTAGAAACGGATATTTTCTAATATTTAATAATATTTAAATAATATATTAATTTTTAAATCCGTTTGGAATCTCTTTATATTAGAAATGGATTAGAAATGGATATTTTCTAATATTTAATAATGTTTAAATAATATATTAATTTTTAACTCCGTTTCTAGTCCTTTTCTTTTAGAAACGGATTATAAACGGATATTTTTTTAAACTTTTAATAAATCATATTTTTAAATGCTTGTTTGTAAGTCGTTCTTATTAAAATCATATTTAAAACAATTGTTATTTCGTTGCTAATCTGTTGCAAGTAAATTCTGTTTGTAATATTCTGTTTTTAAATTGTAACTTTCTTGTAGTGCCTGTTAAGCTTTCGCTAGTGCTTAAGTGTCTATAACTTACGCATGATAATTTAAATCCAGCCTAGTGTAAGGGCTACCATGAAGCAAATGCATGCAACTGCAATATGGTATGCTTCTTTTGGGAATAATTGATTAACTAATCATACATGAACATAGCACATGTTTATATCAAACAATGGGTATGATAACTCATTGCAAACCAAGTTCTTTTACAGCTAACTCCTCATGTTTTCTCTTGAATTGTGTCCCTGCAGAAGTAAATACATGCAACCTCTCGATTAACATTTCTCTTTTATTTTTAGATTTTTGTATTTTTTTAATAGTTCTAATGGATGATATTTTCCTGTAGCTTTCACCTTTATAGTAGTTAATGTAAGATTGTTAGCATATGCTCTTGTGTATCTGAAATTTTAATCCAAATAACAACATCAATCAGCAAATCAAGGATGCATGTACAACATCAAAAACCTATTATTACATGTATTGATTCTAATCAAACTCACCCTACAACTTGGTCGCTAAAGAACTAAGATCTCCAGTCATCAACAATGAAGTAGTACAGAGATCTTATCCATGTCTGGGTTCCTATATATGGTATCCCTAGATCATGATACCCAATTTTATTAATAAAAAAAAATAACGTTAGTAACTGCGGTATGAAGATTTATCAAAAAGAATTTTAAGGGCCTAATCATAAAAAAGATATAAACATTTATGGGAGAAAAGTATTATGATTGGTGTGTTGTCCTTCCACACTTCATTTTCACATTCTGTGACCGCAGTAGAGATCTTACAATTGCCACAACCATAAGGAAGGCGAAGCTCTCTCTCTCTCTCTCTCTCTCTCTCTCTCTCTCTCTCTCTCATATTCTTTGGTATATAAGAATTCTATTACATAAATTTGATTGCAAATAAGCACAGTCATTTATACTTGATTCAATTGCATTTCATCTAATAAAAATTCTATTTCTCTCATTCTTTATTATATAAAAATTCTATTACATAAATTTGATTGAAAATAAGCATAGTTATTTATATATGGTGCATCTCATATTCAGTGGATATGTAAGAAACCACTTGCCAATTAAATTGTATTTCATCTCATAAAAATGCAAGTAAAAATATATCACTTTCTTTTGTTGTGAAAAAAAAATACTTTACTGGCTTGCATCTTTAAAGAAAAGTAATAAAAAAATGAAATGGGAAATCGCATGACAAGAATTTACAGCAATTGTTTGATGCAGTAATTATGCAAACATTTTGTAAAAATAAATATCCAAAAGATTTTAAGGGAAATAATATATGGGAAGAAGGGGAAATGGTCATCAAAAGAATTAAGACTTTTAGTGACAACATTTTTGTGTCAACTTGTTATTTTGCCAAAAATATTAGGGTTGTTGGGTAAAAAAAAAAATTAATCAACACTATTGTTTAGATTAATTATAATTACTTATGCTTTTGTCATTATTATTATAATAATTATCACAATTTAGTATATGTAATAGTTAAGTTGTCACTATTAAAATATTAATAGTGACATTTTATTTTGTATCCAATGTTCATCATTAAAAGCATATAAGATTTTGTGCCAAAAATTTCATGATGAGAATAATGTGTAATTGTGACAAACATATTGTTGTCAGTATAATTTTCCATTTGTTGTGGTGAAAGTGTTTTTTCTTTTACTCAACATCTATTTTTTTAGCACAACAATTTTGTCACAAAGAATTCAACCATTTGGTGTCTAAAACATATTGTCATAAAAATTATATTAAAAAAAAAATTCAAACATGTAGTTTCTACTGAATGTCATCATAAAAATATAAATTAACATATATAGTTTTTTTTAAATTAGTATATGCGGTAGTAAAAATTATATTCTTAATAAAATATTTAAAACCTATTTTTCCTACCCAATCTTATGTTTTATGCATATATTTTTTAAAAAATTATTAGGTGTTTTAAGTAATTATTTATAGATAAAGTTTAAAAGGTTTTTAAAATTACAATTTATCCCATACTCAGAATTTATATTATAAAGTTTTAAAAATGTGCCTTTAATTTGGATTATACCTAGGATTTATAGTATTAGAGAAACAAATTTTCAAAATTAAAATTATAATTAAATAGATATTTGCCAAGTCTCACAAAATGAAAAATTGGATAATGTAAATTTTAAAAAGATGTTTATCTTGAATGAACTTAAGATATATAAGAAATAAACAAAGATGGTAAAACCTTGAGAATTTATGTGCCTACAAAGATTGATGGCAAGGGTTTGGCTTTATTTGATTCAAAGAACCAAAGTGACTCAATTATCTCAAGGTGTAGAGATGCATATCATTGATGGTGACAAGATGTACTTCTTTTCTGTTCCTTAAATTCTTTATCTTAGTTTATTCAATGGATAAAAGATAATTGTTGTTTTGGTTTACCTTTTTCATCTTCAAAGTTAAGTTTATTAGATTTTTTTTTCAATGATGGTTGTTTGTCAGTATTTTCTTTTTGGGCATTTGAATCTCAGGTTGATAATTGGAATATGTTGTTTATATTTTGATGGTGTGGTTTTCCTTTTTTTATTTTTAATGATTTTTTATCTATTTAAAACAATAAAAGGCAAATGCAACATGGAATTTGTCTCTTCTCAATTGAGAAAAAAATAATGGCATCACAGTTGTAATTAAATTAGAATTTTTTGAAAATTTTAAAATTATATTATTAGATTCTTATTTATTATTCTAAATATGCCAAATAAACAACAAGGAGAAAGAATAACATTTAAGACCTAAAAAGGAGTTATATTCTAGCATAAGCCGAAGCTGATAAGTAAAAATGAAGATTCAAATGCATGGCGGAGTACTTCATCTCCAAATTTACATTAGAGAATAGTTTAGGATAATTTTACAATAGTAATTTGGATATTTAAAGTTCCAATTTTATATATTCAAAATTGGAATTTTGTACATAGTGATATTTATCTATTTTTATACAATATTAAATACTTGTATTTGCTTGTGTAATAATATTTTGCCAGTAAAAATTTGTTTTTTGTGACAAAATTGTTTAAGATGTAACTTTGTATTTGTCACAAAATCTATTTTTTGTGACACTTACACATCATTCTCATTAAGAAAATTTTGACACCATATCTTATGTGCCTTTACTTATTAATATTAGACACAAAAGAAATTGTCACTATTAAAAAATATTAATAGTAGTGACTTAATTATGGCATAGATAACATTGTCGCAATTATCATTGTAATAGTGGAAGAGATATAAGTTTCATAATTAATATAACAATAGTGGTGGTTAACTTTTTTGACACAAAAAAACTAATATTTTATGGCAAAATAAAAGAGTGACAAAAATTTTGTTACTAAATGTTTTACCCAGTCTGTTACTGCAGTTTTTTTTTTTTCTGCCAACACTGTAGATCGTACTTGGTATTGTAGCAACCGAAGATTTTCGTTAAAAGCTTCAGCCCTTTTCTTCTCCAATGCCATCTTCCTTCAATGAGCTGCAAACCCTAGCTTTCCTTTCATCATCTTTTGGCCTTTGATGGTTAAAGGTAGGAAATATTTCTTTCTTTTCCTTTATTTGTTGATAAGTGCTTGTGCGATAAGAAGGCGAAGTGTTCTTTCCTTATGATGAGCATTACTTTTATCTGGTTTTAGCGCTAATATGTGTGTATTTATGTTACTTTCATGCAGATAGGATTGTGAAGCCGAATATTAGAGAAAGAAGCCAATGTGGATCGTAAATGCACCAATTTGGAGGAAATCTTGCGAAGGTTCAAACGCGAAGACATAACTCGGGTTCAAGATGTGAGAATGTGTGCCAACCTCCTTGTATTCAAGTTAGAACAACGATTTGGAGGGGCACAAGGGCAGTCACATTCATGCATTCCGGCTTGTGTATGTATAACAAGATCTCCACCAACGTGTCCGTTTATTAAAGAAGTAAAGCGATCCATGACAGAAAACGTGTGCCTGTTTACGTTACCTCGATGAAAGCATGGATTCGGGAGTGTTTCGGGCCGGTATTGTAGCACGGTGCTGTAGCAAAACACTGCAGCAGGTACTGTTTACAGGCGGCCTAAGAATGAGTAAAACAGAGAATCCACACGGGCGTGTGTTAATTCCACATGCCCGTGCGGAAAACCCACAGGGCCCACAAGGGTGTGTGGATTCCTAATTCTAGCCCTTTAAAAGCAGATTTCAACATTATTTTCTCCATCTTTTCCCCAACTTGAGAGAGGGCTTTGGCTAGGGTTTTGAGGGGTATTGGCTAGGGATTTGGAGAGATTCTACGGCTCCGACATCGTGCTCCATTTGGAAGAAGGTTAGTGGGAGAGCTTTCGTCGGCACTGATCCGGCGAGGTGTATCCTAGGCCGGACAAAGGGACACTTGCGACAAGTAGAGGATTCTCCACAAGACCATTGCCATGACTATCGAGGGGGTTTTCTATGGATTCTATGCTTTTACATTCGATTTCATTGATTGTATCTAGCTCCATGGAGAGCTAAACCCCCTAGTGGGTACTTGGGTATTTGTGAACCCTAGGATGTATTCGTTCATTGAATCTCTTTATTATGCTTTCAATTAATTGATGTTTATTGTGAGTTCCAATCTTGAATGCTTGATTATATGAATACTCCGCTAGAGTGACACTAGGGTTGAGAGTTCTTGTTGGTAACCTTGTGAGTGAGTGACACACCACGAGAGTTAGACATAGCTAGGTTGGAGAGGGTTGAGAGGGTGAGTCGAGAGGTAGCGGAGCGTCCCCTTTCCCCTCCTGTGTGATTTATTCTACCTTTGTTTCCTTAAATTCTTTGTGGTCATAGTAGAATGAATGGGCTAAGGGATGACCTTCCGCTGGGGCGTAGTTGCTGGTGCAACGGAGTGAAGCTTAGAAGTGATCTTAGCATTTAGGGCTTAATTGTGGCTAGGGACCTTCCACCTGGACCAAAGGGTTAGGTCTACATTTAGGAATAGGATTTATCACTTGGAATCCCTAGAACTCATTGCAATTCTATACGAGTGCGAGGTTGAGAGGTTATTCAATTTCTCCTCTGGGACATGTATAGAGTTAGGCATGGTTGACTTTAGATTTGGGACCATGTATTATAGGATCTTCACGACTCACTATTGCATTAGTTAGGAAGCATAATAGAGGGTCTTGCACTTGAAACGATTGTCCTAGGCAGACCAATATCCGGGTACCCCGTTTATATCGATTGCCTTACCTTCTCCTTTACTTGTGCTCTCTTTCTTGTTGTTTTTACTTTTGTTATTTAATATCTTGTCACATATATAACTATTCATCTTTCACATACTTAAGGAACAATTTAAGTGTCTTTACTCCCTACTCTCTGTGGATACGATATCCACACATCTGGGATTATTACTTCGACGACCCCCTGCACTTGTGGGACTTACGCAAGAGGCGTTCGTCAAGTTTTTGGCGCCGTTGCGGGGGATGTAGGCGTTTAGAGATACTTTGCACTTTGTTTTCTTAGCTATTCATTCATTCATTCTATTTTATATATTCTTAGTCTATCATCATTATGATTTCCTTTTCTTTGATTACAGAAAAATGATTGACATGCCCGAGTTATTCGACACTATCATGGGAATGTTTGAAAGTGTGGAACAGAAAGTTCAACTATTTGCAGTACAGTACACACCGTGTTATTATCCACAAGAGCAGATCACTATTCGACAGCCCGTGGAAGAGTCAGTTGAAGAATACATTACCAGAATTAAAGGGCAGAACTGTGAATTAGATAGTGTAATAGAGCAGTTTGAGAGATCCACATTGGCATCGATGAGTGATCACTTAGAAGAAAGTTTGGAGAGAGCCCTTGCTCAGTTTGATTCGTCGTATCATGAACAAAGGCATGAACTTTTTTCTGTGGGAGTGTCGATGTCAGGAAGGGATATTTGTGGAATGGAAGCATTGATAGCCGTTAATGATCATACAGAAACACATTCACAAGTGGAAGAAGGTTGGAACAACTGTGAACAGAAGGTGAACAATTTTGAGGAGATTGACAGGTTGAAGGAGAGCAGGTTGCGCCCATCAATTGATGAACCACCAAAACTAGAGCTCAAAACTATACCAGCACATTTGGAATATGCCTTCTTGATGGAAGAATCTAAACTCCCGATGATTGTGGCTTCAAACTTGTCTGTAGATCAGAAGGACAAGCTTGTTAGCATATTAAAAAGGTATAAATCAGCTATTGCATGGAAGATTTCAGATATTAAGGGCATAAATCCATCATTCTACACTCATAAGATCCTAATGGAAGATGACTACAAATCTGGGATCCAACCTCAGTGAAGATTGAATCCGAATATGAAGGAAGTTGTCAAGGCGGAGGTAGTGAAGCTCCTAGATACAGGAATCATCTACCCCATATCTGACAGTGCGTGGGTGAGCCCAACACAGGTGGTTCCGAAAAAAAGGGGGATGACAATGGTAAAGAATGAGAAGAATGAATTGATCCCAACTAGGACAGTTACGGGATGGCGAGTTTGCATTGACTATAGAAGACTAAACGATGCCACTCAAAAATATCAGTTTCCATTGCCATTTATCGACCAAATGTTGGAACGTCTGGCAGGGTATCAATTCTATTGTTTCCTTGATGGCATGTCGGGATATTTTCAAATCCCCATAGCCCCAGAAGATCAGGAGAAGACCACATTTACTTACCCTTATGGTACCTTCGCTTAAAGAAGAATGCCCTTCGGGTTATGTAATATACCGGCGACATTCCAGCGCTGCATGACTGCCATTTTTTATGATATTCTCGAAGATATTATGGAGATTTTCATGGATGACTTTTCAGTGTTCGGAGACTCTTTTGATGCTTGTTTAAAGAATTTGGAGAGAGTGTTAGTGAGATGTGAAGAAATGAATCTCGTTCTCAACTGGGAGAAGTGTCACTTCATGGTCTAAGAAGGCATTGTCCTTGGACATAAGATTTCCCAAGCAGGTATGGAGGTGGATAAGATAAAGATTGAAGTCATCGAAAAGCTTCCTCTACCTACGAATATGAAAGGGATTCACAGTTTCTTGGGGTATGTAGGTTTTTACAGAAGGTTTATTAAGGACTTCTCGAAGATCACCCAACCGTTGACAAAACTTCTAGAGAAGGACGCCCCTTTTGATTTTGGGAATGACTGTCTGACTGCATTCAATTTGTTGAAAGAAAGATTAGTGCAAGCACTAATTTTGAAAATACCGGATTGGAATGAACCTTTTGAGCTAATGTGTGATGCAAGTGACTATGCCGTGGGAGCTGTTTTGGGGCAACAGAAAGATAAGCAATTTCAACTGATCTATTATGCTAGCAAGACTCTCACAAGTGCTCAAGAGAATTATACAACCACCGAAAAAGAGTTATTAGCAGTGGTGTTCGCCTTTGACAAGTTCAGACCATACCTCATCCTATCTACGGTCACAGTATACATAGATCACTCAGCACTTCGTTATCTCATGAACAAGGCAGACGCAAAGCCCTGATTAATTCACTGGATCTTATTATTACAAGAATTTGATATGGAAATAAAAGACAAGAAGGGAACCGAAAATGTGGTTGCAGATCACCTGTCAAGATTAGAAGGTTGTGAGGGGCAAGAGCCGGCAAACAAGGAAATCAATGATTTCTTTCCTGAAGAACATTTACATGCAGTACAGGGATCAGAGTCGGTGGATACTCGATGGTTCACGGATTTTACAAATTATCTGTCACGAAAGGTACTAAAGTAGGGTCTCAATTTTCAATGGAAGAAGAAGTTTTTCAGTGACTTGAAGAACTATTATTGGGAGGATCCCTACCTGTTCCGTATTTGTGCAGACCATGTGGTTCGAAGATATGTTTCAAGAGAGGAAGGTTAGAGCATTATTGCCCACTGTCATTCAGGTCCCGTTGGGGGGCATTATGCTTCAAGCCAAACTGCTGAGAAAGTCCTGGCTGCTGGGTTCTATTGGCCGATTTTATTCCAGGATGTTCATCAGTTTGTTCTACTATGTGATAGTTGACAGAGGGCTGGAAACTTATCGTGATGAGATGAGATGCCTTAAAACCCGATGCAGTTTTGTGAGGTGTTTCATGTATGGGGAATCGATTTCATGGGACTGTTTCCGAAGTCTAATGGCAATCAATACATTTTGGTGGCAGTTGACTATGTTTCTAAATGGGTGGAAGCCCAAGCTCTTCCAACTAATGATGCAAGAACTGTGGTGAAGTTTTTGAAGAGGTTGTTTACTCGATTTGGGACTCCAAGAATCATCATTAGCGATCGGGGAACCCATTTTTGCAATACACAGCTTGCGAAAGTGTTGAAGCGTTATGGAGTGCATCATCGTCTTGCTGCCCCCTACCACCCGCAAATGAGTGGACAAGTGGAAGTCACAAACAGAGAGCTTAAGAGGATCCTAACCAAATCCGTGGAACAAGGAAAGCGGGATTGGTCGGAACGGTTAGATGACACACTTTGGGCTCATCGAACAGTATACAAAACTCCAATAGGGACAACCCCGTATAAATTGGTGTATGGAAAATCTTGTCATTTGCCGGTGGAACTAGAGCATAAAGCATATTGGGCAATACAGGCAATGAATCTTGACTTACGCAAATCAGGGGAGCAAAGAATGTTACATCTCAGCGAGCTAGATGATTGGAGGATGAAAGCATATGAGAATGCACGGATATACAAGGAAAGAATCCGGAAGTGGCATAACAAGCACATTAAGAATCCGAAAGAGTTCAAAGTGACCGATCAGGTGTTACTATTGAATTCTCATCTACGGTTATTTCTGAGGAAGCTCAAGTCTAGATGGTTTGGTCCTTATATAGTAACTGAAGTTTCATCTCATGGAGCTATTGAGATAACCCATTCGGAGAAGGGTACATTCAAGGTGAATAGACATAGGCTGAAACCATATTATGGAGGGGAGGTTAGTAATGACGACAAGGAAGTATTTTTCCTTCATAAGCCCCCGTGAGGTAAGAAAAGCTACGTCAAGCTTAGTGATGTTAAAAAAGCGCTTCTTGGCAGGCAACACAAGTGTTTACGGTTTTCTTAGTTTTAGTTTAGTTTGCTTGCATGAATAATTTGTTGAGTGTTGGTGTCTTAATTTTTTGGATGCTGTGCTGTGATTTTATTATGGTTTTGAAGTTTCATCGTGTGTTTCCATGTGGATTTGGTGAAGTTTTGGTCACTTGAGCTATTTTTCATGTTTTTCACTGGTATAAATTGCATAATAGGGCAGGCTCTGAGTGTGTAAACATGTTCAGAAATTTTCTACAGAGCCTGCAGGTTTTTCTAAGACATCCAAAGAAAACGCACGGGCCTGTGGAATTTCCGCACGCCTGTGGGTTTGTATTGCGAGCTCATCCAGAGAAGGTGTGGACTCGCCCCTATGAGCGACCTTTTGATAAATACACGCCCGTGGGTAATTTCCGCATGGGCGTGCGTTTTCCTACAGAGACTTGGCATATTATCCCGAGAGCACACAGGGGCATGGACTCGCCCCTGTGGGTGAACTTGTGAAAATCTCACGGGCATGGGTAATTTCCACACGCCCGTGCGAAACTCTGCAGAGGAGCTCTCTCCATCCCGAGAAGGCACAGGGGCGTGCGACTGCCCCTGTGAGTTGGGCTTGTGAATGTCCATGCCCATGCGGAATTTTCGCACGGGCGTGTGGAACACTTAGTATTTCTCCTCGCTGGGACAGAGAGGCCACAGGGGTGTGCAGCTGCCCCTGTGGGTCCGGCGCACGGGCGTCTGTATTTTCCACATGCCCGTGCGTTTGCGTTCAGAGAAGATGAGTATTTTCCACATGCCCGTGCGTCTGCCCCTATAAATCCCTCATGTGGATGCACACTGGCGTGGGTAATTTCCACACGCCCGTGCGGATTTCCAGGAATCAAAAGCTGCATTTTCTCTTAATACATCATGGCATAGCACCTGGAGAGTTTTGAAGTCAGGAATTGAATCATGGCATAAGGCCTCCATGCTGCCCGGGATGATCACTGTAGCTATAAAAGAAGATGATTTGCTTGAAGGCATACTGGCTCAATGAGGTGCTCATTGAGCCAGTATAGATACTATTCTGAGAGCATTTGTGGAGTTTGCCTACCCCAAACAGTCTCAATGAGGGGCTCAATGAGGACCTCATTGAGCCGGTATACCACCTCAATGAGCTTCCCATTGAGCCAGTATACCACCACTGTAGAGCCCGATTTG
Source organism: Dioscorea cayenensis subsp. rotundata (assembly GCF_009730915.1). NCBI lineage: Eukaryota > Viridiplantae > Streptophyta > Magnoliopsida > Dioscoreales > Dioscoreaceae > Dioscorea > Dioscorea cayenensis. The sequence goes on from NC_052487.1 coordinate 5,703,773, forward strand.
AGGGGATTTGGGGGGTATATGAGTGTGTTTTGAGGGCCATTTGAGGGACTTTTAGAGGACTCTTGGCAGCCATTACTTGGGAGAGAAAAGGAGAACGAAGACATCATTCTTAGGAGTGTTTTGGCTTGAGGATTGGAGAGATCAAGAGCTTGAACTTCAAGGGGAGAGCTTCATCATTAAAGGAGGAGGAGCATTCGGCCTTCCTTGGGTTAGAGGAATCGTCATTCGGCCGGCATTCTCCATCCTCATCATCCTTCGGACTAGGGAGTGTTATTTATGCATTTACTTCTTATTTTTCTTGAGTTTGAGATACTTGTTTGTATGAGGGCACATTAGACCCCCAAGGCCACCAGATGTAGGTGAACCTTGGGGGGGTGCATCATGTATTTTGGATGCTACACTTATATTTGGAATGGATTGGTGTGATTTATGGTTTGGCTCATTGTGTTTCATGCCTAGAACTATTATGTGGAGAAATCCTTAGTTCTTGTTTGAGTTGTACATGTAGACGTGACCTACTCACGTGTACTAGATATTTAATGAGCTAATAGGGGTATTTGTTGACCAACATACTGAGAAATTGGGTGTAGGTAGCCAATTCGAACTATGAGGGTAAACTTAGGTTAAGTGTATCCTTGTTGGGTGATCTCCATTCACTTAATGCAATCATAGGAATATGATTAATGAGAGATCCTTGTCATCATTTGTACGGGATTAGAGTTTAACCGCCGAGAAATTGGGGTTGAACTATTGTTGAGGTCCGTCGGTCTAAATCACCCTTGCCATTTATTTTTATGCATCCTTATACCTTGATGACCTCTCTTGGGAATCCTCATCCCTAGTCCTATTCTTATCATCATTGCTCTTGTGATTTTCTTGCTCACCTTGGAGTTGTTGTACTTGTACATTCTTGCATGTATTAGAGTAGTATACCATGCTTAAGTTGTAAGGTTAGAAAGTGAGTGATGGAGGAGTAATAGGAGCTCCTTAGCCCCGTGGAATACGATCCTTGGGCTTTTGCAGAAGGTATTACTTGGCGACCCGGTACACTTGCGGGTGAGCACACATCAAGTTTTTGGCGTCGTTGCCGGGGACATTATGGAATTCTATGAAACTTCTAGATTATTGCTCTAATCATTTTTCTTTTCTTTTATTTCTTCTTCTCTTTTGTCTTACTTCTTTTTGAGCTTAATTCTCTTTATCTTTCTTGACTTTGCAAGGTACTGTGCATGACACATGCAAATCCATCAAATTTAGTTGCACAAGATAGTGAAATTGAGAGAACCTTGCGTCGAAGACTTAGAGAAGTGGGTGAAAGCACTAGTGAAGGAAACATTCAGATTGAGGACAGAGAATCTGTAATCATGACCGAAGAAAGACGTACTTTATCCGAGTATGAAAGGCTACAATTTACGGGCGAAGAATTTAGTGTGCAAGCACCATCCATCACCACAAATAATTTTGAGATCAAGTCGAGCACCATCGGCATGGTCCAAAATTCAGTCTAGTTTAATGGTCTTGCAAATGAAGATGCCCATGATCATCTTTCCTGTTTCCTTCAAATCTGTTCTACTTTCAAGATAAACGGGGTGACTGACGATGCAATCCAGCTATGACTATTCCCTTTCAGTTTGAGAGATGGAGCATACCGGTGTCTCACATCTTTACCACCGGGATCGATCAAAACATGGAAAGATATTATTGAAAATTTTTGGGAAGGTATTTTCCTTCTAGCAAGGCGGTGAAGCTAAGCCAAGAAATTTTGGCATTCAAACAAGGAGAGTCGGAGACACTATTTGAAGTTTATGAGAGATTCAAAGACCTTCTTCGAAGATGCCCCATCATGGCTTTGCTTCTTGGATGCGTGTTCAGATCATCTACAACGGGTTGAATTATGCTACTCGTCAATTAATTGATGCCACAGCGGGTGGATCTCTTAGTAACAAGTACCCTAATGAGGCCGAGCAACTCCTTGAATCAATGGCAAGTAATGAGTCTCATTGGGCCTCAAGAGGTGCACCGCAAAAAGGGGCCAGAATTTATGAAGTCAATGCTAATGATGCTCTTACCGCAAAGGTTGATGTGTTATCTCGAAAGCTAGACTTGCTCATGGGTAGTAGCTCGAAGTCAGAGTCGGTGATGAGTTGTAGCACTTGTCGTGGAGGGCATGGAGTCGCCCAATGTCCTATTGCTAGTTCCTCTGTCGCCTCAATTGAGAATGTTGATTATATTGGGGAACAAAGGCCACAAGGGAATTCCTACAGCGCAACTTACAATCCAGGGTGGAAATACCACCCAAACTTTTCATGGAATTAGGGCCAACAACAAAAGCTGCACCACCTGCACAAGGTTCCCAAATGCAACAACCAATTTTGGAGAAGAGGTTTACTACGGAAGATGTGCTCGCCAAGTTCATGATTAACACTGAATCAAGATTCAATAGCATAACCAGCAGTATGGATACTCAGTTCAATAAAGTGAATGCTCAGCTTGCTCAACACGCCGGATAGTTTAATTAGATAGGCTCAATTTTACGAAACCTCCAAGTTTCTGTACAAACTCTTGAGCACCAAGTGAGGCAGCTTGCTAAAGCAAATTCTGAGCGACCTTCAGGCAGTCTTCCTAGCAACACTAAGGTAAACCCAAGAGGGCACTTGAAGGCCATTACCCTTAGAAGTGGGAAACAGGTTGAGACAAGGGTCGGAGTTGACCCAAGTATCAAGGAGACTAGGGTAGCCGAAGTGGAAGACCCTAACATAGTGGAGAAAGTCATCGAGAAAAGCAAGTAAGGTGAAGATAAGGAAAGTCCACAAAAGGTTTGTCAAAGCCGTGTGAATACAAACCTCCAATTCCCTATCCGGCTAGATTGAAACAAGATAAGGAGGATGCTCAATTCAGAAAATTTATCAACATCTTCAAGCAGCTCCACATAAACATCCCGATTGGTGAAGCTTTAACTCAAATGCCCAAGTATGCCAAGTTTTTGAAGAAATTGCTAACAAACAAGAGAAAGTTGGAAAAAGAGGGCACAGTTGCACTCACAGGAAATTGCTCGGCCATTCTGGAGAAAAAGCTACCACAAAAATTGAAGGATCCGGGAAGCTTCATAATTCCATGTCTACTTGAGGCTGGAGTTCAAGAAAATGCCCTAGCCGACTCGGGGGCATGCATTAATGTTATGCCCTATACCATGTATTTGAAGCTCAGTCTTAATGAACTTAGACCCACGAGAATGATTTTACAATTGGCGGATCGATCAACAAGGAAGCCTCGTGGGATTGTAGAAGATGTGATTGTCCGGGTGGACAAATTTTTCAATATTGATGAAGATGTGTAGACACCGTTAATTCTTGGTCGGCTATTCCTCACTACCTCCGGTGCCTTAATTGACCTTAAAGGACGAAAATTAACATTAAGAGTTGGTGAGGAAGAAGCAGTGTACACTCTACCGGCGGCCATGAAACACTCTTTTGACCATGATGACATGCTTTATTTTGTTGATGAAATTGAACTTTTAATTTCTGACTGTGTGCAGGAGGTGCTATCATTAAACCCATTGGATGAGTACTTGGGAGTGCTAGGAAATGAAGATAAAGAAGAACCTCACTCTCCTCTTCGAAGTCCTAATTTGAAAAAACCAAAGGAGAAAGTTATGTGTACCAATTCCAAAGAGAAAGAAAAGAAAGATTCAATGTTGAAAAAATTTGGAGGGAGGTTCGGGGAAAGAAGAAGAAAGGTATTACTCATTCTCATCAATCACCTCAAGAAAAGAAGGTACAATCTTCACCTCCTTTTGTTCATGAAAAATGTGATGTTTATTCATTGATGTCTTTGAATTTACCGGGAAGGATCAACAACAATTCAAAGATGACCGGGGGTAATTTCAAATTATTCGAGCCTTCGTAAGGTAAGTCAAAAGGTGCGTCAAGCTCGTGACATTAAACAAGCGCTTCTTGGGAGGCAACCCAAGCATTCGGGGGTTTATTTTCATGTTTGTGTGTTCTTTGTGTTCATGTTCTTGTCATTTTTCGTATTTTCTTGAAGTTGTTAATTTGAATAAGTCCATGCTCTCATTACTTTGTTTATCATGATCATTGTCCATGTGGTTGTTTACTTGATTTTTATTGTGGAGTAGCACTTGATTTGGCCATCATTTTACGCATTAGATCGAAATTTTGAACCATTATTTCATGGTGGAGATGATCTTAGAACATTTTGTTGCCATGGCCATGTGTTTGGAGAAGCAAGCAAAGCCTCAATGCATGTTTTTAGAGCCATACGGCCTCAATGAGCTGCTCATTGAGGCTATCAAGAAAATCCAGAAAATTTGCACTAAGGTATATGGCCTCAATGAGCTGCTCATTGAGGCCATCAAGAAAGTCCAGAAAGTTTGAACTGCTCTATACGGCCTCAATGAGCTGCTCATTGAGGCCATCAAGAAATTCTAGAAAGTTTATACTACTCCAAACGGCCTCAATGAGCTGCTCATTGAGGCCATATGAAGTCATATTTTTCATGAAAACATTGCCAACTTCTCTCTCTCCTCATTCTTCTTCTTCTCCAACCGAGCCCTAGCATCTATTATCTATATTTCCATGGCCGGATCTCACTAAATATTGTTCTAAATCATCTCCCCATCTCCTTGGAAAGTTGATCTAGTGTTTGTCTTCAAGCTCCACTCAAGTGCTCTCAAATTTTTGTTGGTAAGAAGCTTATGTGATGAAAATTTTTCTTTTCTTTTCTTCTTGCTTTCATGAGTTTTTGTGTGAATTATTTCAAGATTTTAGCTTGTATTTTGTGGTATGATCATCATGTCTTTGAAATATCTTGAATTTATGTAAAAAAATTTTCGAATTCATGATGTGGGGAAACTCTTGCAAATTGAATAGTATCCATACGGGCTCCATATGCCCGTATGGATCCTATTCACTTCAAGTTCTTCATGATTTATCCATTTTCATGCCACATTATTCATTCTCTTGGATTCCTTTCATTCTTATTTGAATTATTATTGATGTAGGAATGCCACAAGTCAAGAAACTTGCCTCCAAACGTCCAAGAAACACAATGCCATCCCCGAAGAACCATACTTTGAGCATTCTCATCATACGGCGAAGTGTGAAGTTTCGAAGACCAGACCATGTGGCACATTTCATCACATAGAATGGGGTATTTTGGAGACATTTGGGATGGATGAACAATTCAAGGAATTACTTTCACATGGGTTTTGGTGAATCTATTCTCAATTGATGATCCTACCTTTCACCAACTTACTTTGGAGGTTTTGAGCAATTTCGAAGCACACCATGACAACCACATGTGTTTTGAAGGCCATTTGAGGGACTTTTGGAGGACTTTTGGAGGACTCTTGGCAGCCATTACTTGGGAGAGAAAAGGAGAACGAAGACATCATTCTTGGGAGTGTTTTGGCTTGAGTCTTGGAGAGTTCAAGAGCTTGAACTTCAAGGGGAGAGCTTCATCATGAAAGGAGGAGGAGCATTCGGCCTTCCTTGGGTTAGAGGAATCGTTATTCGCCCGGCATTCTCCATCCTCATCATTCTTCGGACTAGGGAGTGTCATTTATATATTTACTTCTTATTTTTTTTGAGTTTGAGATACTTGTTTGTATGATGGCACATTAGACCCCCAAGGCCACCAGATGTAGGTGAACCTTGGGGGGGTTCATCATGTATTTTGGATGCTACACTTATATTTGGAATGCATTGGTGTGATTTATGGTTTGGCACATTGTGTTTCATGCCTAGAACTATTATGTGGAGAAATCCTTAGTTCTTGTTTGAGTTGTACATGTAGATGTGACCTACTCACGTGTACTAGATCTTTAATGAGCTAATAGGGGTATTTGTTGACCAACATACCGAGAAATTGGGTGTAGGTAGCCCCTCCGAACCATGAGGGTAAACTTAGGTTAAGTGTATCCTTGTTGGGTGATCTCCATTCACTTAATGCAATCGTAGGAATATGATTAAGGAGAGATCCTTTTCATTATTTGTACGGGATTAGAGTTTAACCACTGAGAAATTGGGGTTGAACTATTGTTGAGGTCGGTCGTTCTAAATCACCCTTGCCATTTTATTTTTATGCATCCATACATCATGATGACCCCTCTTGGGAATCCTCATCCCTAGGACTATTCTTATCATCATTGCTCTTGTGATTTTCTTGCTCACCTTGGAGTTGTTGTACTTGTACATTCTTGCATGTATTAGAGTAGTATACCATGCTTAAGTTGTAAGGTTAGAAAGTGAGTGATGGAGGAGTAATAGGAGCTCCTTAGCCCCGTGGAATACGATCCCTGGGCTTTTGCACAAGGTATTACTTGGTGACCCCGTACATTTGCGGGTGAGCACACATCAATTTCCTCCAATTAAACTGGTTAATGTGCCTCGGTTTCTTACTAGAATGGTTATGATTTGTTTTTGATGAGCTTTGGAAGCGAGGTAGGGGTGCATTTGTGGAATGTACCACAGGGGCCGTCCAATATTTCATGCCCCGTGAATCCACATGGGCGTGTGGAATTTCAACACGATCGTGTGGATTCCTGTAGTATGGAATTATAAATGAATCTGATTTATTTCCTTTCCAATACATGCAGGTATGGCCCCTAGATCGAAGAAGGCAGCTGGTAAGCGTCCTTGAGAGCCTACTCCTGAACCGGAAAGCATGGAATTCACACGTCCTGAGTATCGAGCTCGATTTGAGCGACTAGCGAAGCTTAAGTTTGGTTAAATGCGAATCCCGGATATAAGCTCACTTAGGGCGGTGCTACAAGCGCATGATATAGCTGATGAGGTCGAGAAGTTTCTATCGGTGGGTAGTTGGCGCAAGCTGTTATTTATTCGTGACCCTGCTATCTGCCTACTAACATTAGAGGTGCTCGCCTCATTTGAGTTTGACCGCTCTTATGCTCATTTCGATAGCATCGGCGCCATTCAGTTCAGAGCTTTTGGGCAGCATCATAGTATGAGCGTCACGCAGTTCTCAGGCAGACTTGGTTTATATAATGAGGAATACACTGAGACGGAGGAGTATGAGGATCTCCCAGTTGACATGGATGGAGGCTTAACTCCCTAGGAGGCGTATAAAATACTATGTGGTAAGGGGCGATATGCACCAGGAGTGTCGAAGGCTTAATGCCTCTCTCACCCTAGTTGCAGATATCTTCACACCATATTGAGTAGATCAATGAACGGCCGCGGCGATAGCATGGGAGTCCTAAGCAAGCAGGAACTTTTCTATTTATACTCCATGGTACGGAATGAGCCAGTTTATGTGGGACACATTTTAGCAAAATATCTGAAGCATCAAGGACGGTATCCTAGGCTGGGTGTCATTTTTTTGGGCCAATACATTACTAGACTCATCTTGGGGATGGGTCTACGAGACACAATAGAGGGGCCGAGGAGACGATAATACCAGCACCCCTGGGTTAGAGACGATGAGGCTCATGGGTATGGTCATGAAATATCGGAATGGTGTTTATGTGTTGAACATGCCATTTGAGTCCGAGGAAGCCACCGCAGAGGGGCCTCAGCCAGCTTTAGAGTCACAACCTGAGAAAGATCAGACAGAGGCGGTACCTCTTGTGGTAGAGGGCCCATCCCCAGCACGCATGTTTTCACCACCTCGAGCCAATGATCGCTTTGAGAGGCTCGAGAGTGCTGTGGGGGTGCTACGGATATTTGATAAGTGTCTAAATGTACGTATTTTAATATATGTATTTATTACCTCTAGCATGTATTTTTATAAGAATTGATGCCTGTTTTATGCTTAATCGTGGGTTATTTGCTTTGTAGGGCACGGAAATGCCACGGAGGACATAAAGATACAATTTGGCCAAAAAAGAAAAGAAAACCAGGTCGCGGTACTGTAGCGTATTCAGTGTAGCAAAGTACTGTAGCTGGAGTACTTTAGCATCGGCACTATAGCAAGATCACTGTAGCACATGGAGAGTTCTCAAGTCAAGAATTGAATCATGGCATCCGGCCTCAATGCTGCCCAGGATGGAGCCCGGGATGATTACTGTAGCTATTAAAGAGGGCAATTTCTTGAAGGCATACTGGCTCAATGAGGTGCTCATTGAGAAAGTATAGATACTATTGTGAGAAGGCTTTGTATACTTTGCCTACCCCAAATAGCCTCAATAAGGTCCTCATTGAGCCAGTATACCACCTCAATGAGGTCCTTATTGAGCCGATATACCACCACTATAGAGGCCAATTTGATGGAGATGATGGGGGTATATGAGGGTATTTGGGAGGCCATTTGAGGGACTTTTTGGGAAAGTTCTTGGCAGCCATTACTTGGGAGGAAAAGGAGAATAAAGACATCATTCTTGGGAGTGTTTTGGCTTGAGGCTTGGAGAGATCAAGAGCTAGAACTTCAAGGGGAGAGCTTTATCATCAAAGGAGGAGGAGCATTCTGCATTCCTTGGGCTAGAGAAAGCGTCATTCGGCTGGCATTGTTCTTCTTTTTCTTCATTCGGACTAGGGAGTGTCATTTTTGCATTTACTTCTTTTTTTTGTTAAGATTGATATGTTTGTTTGTATGATGGCACACTAGAACCCCAAGGCCACCGGATGTAGGTGAACCTTGGGGGGTTCATTATGTATTTTGGATGCTACACTTATTTTTGGAATGCATTGGTGTGATTTATGGTTTGGCTCATTATATTTCATGCCTAGAACTATTAATTGGAGAAATCCCTTGTTCTTGTTTGAGTTGTACACTTAGACGTGACCTACTCGCGTATACTAGATCGTTAATGAGCTAAAAGGGGTAATCTTTGACCAACATACCGAGAAATTGGATGTAGGTAGCCCCTCCGAACAATGAGGATAAACTTAGGTTAAGTGTATCCTTATTGTGTGATCTCCATGTACTTAATGCAATCGTAGGAATATGATTAGGGAGAGATCCTTGTCATTATTCATACAGGATTAGGGTTTAACCGCCGAGAAATTGGGGTTGAACTAATGTTGAGATCCGTCGGTCTAAATCACCGTTTCTATTTATGCTTTTGCATCCATATATCATGATGACCCCTCTTAGGAATCCTCATCCCTAGGCCTATTCTTATCATCATTGCTCTTCTGATTTTCTTGCTTGCCTTGGAATTGTTATACTTGTGTTTTATTTACATTCTTGCATATATTAGAATAGTATACCATGCTTAAGTGGTAAGTTTAGAAAGTAAGTGATGGAGGAGTAATACTAGCTCCTTAGCCCCGTGGAATACGATCCTTAGGCCCTCGCTCGAGGTATTACTTGGCGACCCCGTACACTTGCGGTTGATCACACATCAAGTTTTTGGCGCCGTTGCTGGGGATTTAAGGAATTTTAAGAAACTTCTAGCTTATTGCTCTAACCATTTTCCTTTTCTTTTAATTCTTCTTTCCATTTGTCTTATTTCTTTTTGAGCTTAACTTTCTTTATCTTTATTGACCTTGCAAGGTACTGTGCATGACACGAGCAAATCCATCAAATTTAGTTGCACAAGACAGTGAAATCGAGAGAACCTTACGTCGAAAAATTAGAGAAGTGGGTGAAAGCACTAGTGAAAGAAACATTGAGATTGAGGACAGAGAATCTGTAATCATGGCTAAAGAAAGAAGTACTTTATCCAAAGGCCACAATTCACGGGAGAAGAATTTAGTGTGCAAGCACCATCCATCGCCACAAACAATTTTGATATCAAGGCAAGCACCATCGGCATGATCCAAAATTCAATCCAATTTAATGGTCTTGCAAATGAAGATGCCCATGACCATCTCTCCCGTTTCCTTCAAATCTGTTCTACTTTCAAGATAAATGGTGTGACAGACGATGCGATCCGGCTATGATTATTCCCTTTAAGTTTGAGAGATGGAGCATACTGGTGGCTCACATCCTTACCGCCGGGATAGATCAAAACATGGAAAGACATGGTGGAAAAATTTTTGTGAAGGTATTTTTCTCCTAGCAAAGCGGCGAAGCTAAGACAAGAAATTTCGGCATTCAAACAAGGAGAGTCAGAGACACTTTTTGAAGCTTATGAGAGATTCAAAGACCTTCTTCGAAGATGTCCCCATCATGGCTTTGCTTCTTGGATGCGGGTCCAGATCATCTACAACGGGTTGAACTATGCAACTCGTCAATTAATTGATGCCGCAGCGGGAGGATCTCTTAGCAACAAGTACCCTGACTAAGCCAAGCAACTACTTGAATCAATGGAAAACAATGAGTCTCATTGGGCCTCAAGAGGTGTACCACAAAAAGGGGCCATAATTTATGAACTCAGTGTTAATGATGCTCTTGCCGCGAAGGTGGATGTGTTATCTCGGAAGCTAGACATGCTCATGGGTAATAGTTCGAAGTCAGAGTTGGTGATGAGTTGTAGCACTTGTGGTAGAGGGCATGGAGTTTCCCAATATCCTATTGCTAGTTCCTCCGTTGCCCCAATTGAGAATGTTAATTATATTGGGGGACAAAGGCTACAAGGGAATCCCTATAGCACAACTTATAATCCTTGGTGGAAGCACCACCCGAACTTTTCATGGAATCAGGGGCAACAACAAAAAGCTGCACCACCTCCACAAGGTTCCCAAATGCAACAACCAATTTTGGAGAAGAGGTTCACTACTGAAGATGTGCTCGCCAAGTTCATGATTAACACTGAATCAAGATTCAATAGCATAACTAGCAGTATGGATACTCAGTTCAGTAAGGTGAATGCTCAGCTTGCTTAACACGCCGGACAGTTCAATAAGATAGGCTCAATTTTACGGAACCTCCAAGCTTCTGTACAATCTCTTGAGCACCAAGTGAGGCAGCTTGCTAGAGCAAATTCTGAGCGACCTTCAGGCAGTCTTCCTAGCAACACTAAGGAGAACCCAAGAGAGCACTTGAAGGCCATCGTCTTTAGAAGCGGGAAACAAGTTGAGACAAGGGTCGGAGTTGACCCAAGTGTCAAGGAAACTAGGGTAGCCGAAGTGGAAGACCCTAACATAGTGGAGAAAGTTGTTGAGAAAGGCAAGCAAAGTGAAGATAAGGAAATTCCACCAAAGGGTTCATCAAAGCCGTCTGAATACAAACCTCCAATTCCCTATCCGACAAGATTGAATCAAGATAAGGAGGATGCTCAATTCAGAAAGTTTATCAACATCTTCAAGCAACTCCACATAAACATCCCGATAGTGGAAGCTTTAACTCAAATGCCCAAGTGATAAGTGTCTAAATGTACGTATTTGAATGCATGTATTTGTTACCTCTAGCATGTACTTTCATTAGAATTGATGCCCGTTTTGTGCTTAATCGTGTGTTATTTGCTTTGCAGGGCACGGGAACGCCATGGATGACACGAGGATATGATTCGGGCGAGAAAGAGAAGAAAACCAGGCCGCGTACTGTAGTTTGTTTTACTGTAGCTGGACTACTGTAGCATCGCCACTGTAGCACCTGGAGAGTTTCAAGTCAGGAATTGGATCATGGCATACGGCCTCAATGCTGCCCAGTATGGAGCCCGGGATGATCACTGTAGCTATAATAGAAGATATTTACTTGATGGAGTTTGCCTACCCCAAATAGTGTCAATGTGGAGCTCCATAGCGAGTGGTATGGCACTCAGGATGGAGGCCATGGCGAGTGGTATAGCACTTTGTATAGCACTTAGGATGGGGGCTATGATGAGTGGTCTAACACTTGGTATAGCACTCAGGATGGAGGCCATGAAGGGGGTATGATGAGTGGTATATAGGGTGATTTTGGGGGACTTTTGGAGGACTTTTTGGCTGGGCTTTTTGGGAGACTCTAGGGTAGATTTTGGGAGAGTTTTTGGCAGCCACTACTTGGAGGAAGGAGAGAAACGAAGACACCATTCTTTTGGAGAGTTTGGCTTGAAGCTTGGGAAGATAAAGGGCTTGAATTTAAAGGGGAAGCTTTATCATGAAAGGAGGAGAAGCATTCGGCATCTCTAGGGCTAGAAGAAGCATCATTCGGCCGGCATTCTCTCTCCTCTTCATCATTCGGACTAGGTAGTGTCATTTATGCATTTATTTCTTGCTTTTGTTGTGGTTGAGATACTCATTTATATGATGGCACACTAGACCCCCAAGGCCACCGGATGTAAGTGAACCTTGGTGGGTTCATCTTGTATTTTGGATGCTACACTTCTATTTGGATTGCATTGGTGTGATTTATGATTTGGCTCATTGTATTTCATGCCTAGAACTATTATGTGGAGAAATCCTTAGTTCTTTTTTGAGTTGTACATGCAGACGTGACCTACTCGCATGTACTAGATCGTTAATGAGCTAATAGGGGTATTTGTTGACCAACATACCAAGAAATTGGGTGTAGGTATCCCCTCCGAACCATGAGGATAAACTTAGGTTAAGTGCATCCTTGTTGCGTGATCTCCATTCACTTAATGCAATCGTAGGAATATGACTAAGGAGAGATCCTTGTCATCATTTGTACGGGATTAGGGTTTAACCGCCGAGAAATTGGGGTTGAACTATTATTGAGGTTCGTCGTTCTAAATCACCCTTGCCATGTATTTTTATGCATCCTTATACCTTGATGACCTTTCTTTGGAATCCTCATCCCTAGGCCTATTCTTATCATCATTGCTCTTGTGATTTTCTTGCTTGCCTTAGAGTTGTTATACTTGTGTTTTATTTACATCCTTGCATGTATTAGAGTAGTATACCATGCTTAATGTGTAAGGTTAGAAAGTTAGTGATGGAGGAGTAATAGGAGCTCCTTAACCCGTGGAATACGATTCTTGGGCTTTCGCTTAAGGTATTACTTGGCGACCCCATACACTTGCGGGTGATCAATCAAGTTTTTGGCGCCGTTGCCGAGGACTTTAGGAATTCTAGGAAACTTCTAGCTTATTGCTCTAACCATTTTTCTTTTCTTTTATTTCTTCTTTTCATTTGTTGTATTTCTTTTTGAGCTTAACTTTCTTTATCTTTCTTAACTTTGCAAGGTACTGTGCATGACACGAGCAAATTGATCAAATTTAGTTGCACAAGACAGTGAAATTGAGAGAACCTTGCATCGAAGACTTAGAGAAGTGGGCGAAAGCATTAGTGAAAGAAACATTGAAATTGAGGACACAGAATCTGTAATCATGGCCGAAGAAAGACGTACTCTATCCGAATATGAAAGGCCACAATTCACAGGCGAAGAATTTAGTGTGCAAGTGCCATCCATCGCCACCAATAATTTTGAGATCAAGGCAAGCACCATCGGCATGGTCCAAAATTCAGTCCAATTTAATGGCCTTGCAAATGAAGATGCCCATGATCATCTTTCCCGTTTCCTTCAAATTTGTTCTACCTTCAAGATAAACGGGGTGACTGACGATGCGATCCGGCTACGATTATTTCCTTTCAGTTTGAGAGATGGAGCATATCGGTGGCTCACATTCTTATCGCCGGGGTTGATCAAAACATGGAAAGATATGGTGGAGAAATTTTTGGTAAGTTATTTTCCTCCTAGCAAAGCGGCGAAGCTAAGGCAAGAAATTTCGGCATTCAAACAAGGAGAGTCAGAGACACTATTTGAAGCCTATGAGAGATTCAAGGACCTTCTTTGAAGATGTCCCCATCATGGCTTTGCTTCTTGGATGCGGGTTCAGATCATCTACAACGGGTTAAATTATGCATCTCGTCAATTAATTGATGCCGCAGCGGGTGGATCTCTTAGTAACAAGTATCCCGATGAGGCCGAGGAACTCCTTGAATCAATGGCAAACAATGAGTCTCATTGGGCCTCAAGAGGTGCACCACAAAAAGGGGCCGGAATCTATGAAGTCAATGCTAATGATGCTCTTGCCTCTAAGGTTGATGTGTTATCCAAAAAGTTAGACATGCTTATGGGTAGTAGCTCAAAGTCAGAATCGGTGATGAGTTGTAGCACGTGTGGTGGAGGGCATGGAGTCGCCCAATGTCCTATTACTAGTTCCTCCGTCCCCCCTATTGAGAATGTTGATTATATTTGGGAACAAAGGAGACAAGGGAATCCCTACAGCGCAACTTATAATCCGGGGTGGAAGTACCACCCAAACTTTTCATGGAATCAGGGGAAACAACAAAAAGCTGTACCACCTCCACAAGGTTCCCAAATGCAACAACCAATCTTGGAGAAGAGATTCACTATTGAAGATGTACTTGCCAAGTTCATGATTAACACTGAATCAAGATTCAACAGCATAACTAGCAGTATGGATACTCAGTTCAGTAAGGTGAATGCTCAGCTCACTCAACATGCCTGGCAGTTCACTAAAATTGGCTCCATTTTGCGTAACCTTCAAGCTTCTGTGCAATCCCTCAAGCACCAAGTGGGGCAGCTTGCTAAAGCTAATTCTGAGCAACCTTCAGGTAGTCTCCCTAGTAACACTGAGGATAACCCAAGAGAGCACTTGAAGGTCATCGCCTTTAGAAGCGGGAAATAGGTTGAGACAAGGGTCGGAGTTGACCCAAGTGTCGAGGAGACTAGGGTAGCCGAAGTGGAAGACCCTAACATAATGGAGAAAGTTATTGAGAAAAGCAAGCAAAGCGAAGATAAGGAAAGTCCTCAAAAGGGTTCATCAAAGCCGTCGGAATACAAACCTCCAATTCTCTATCCGGCTAGATTGAAGCAAGATAAGGAGGATGCTCAATTCAGAAAATTTATCAACATCTTCAAGCAACTCCACATAAACATCCCGATAGTGGAAGCTTTAACTCAAATGCCCAAGTATGCCAAGTTTTTGAAAGAATTGCTAACAAACAAGAGAAAGTTGGAAGAAGAGGGCACAGTTGCACTCACGGGAAATTGCTCGGCCATTTTGGAGAAAAAGCTCCCACAAAAATTGAAGGATCCGGGAAGCTTCATAATCCCATGTGTACTCGAGGGTGGAGTTCAAGAAAATGCCTTAGCGGACTCGGGGGCAAGCATTAATGTTATGTCCTACACCATGTATGTGAAGCTTGGTCTTGATGAACTTAGACCCATGAGAATGATTCTACAATTGGCAAATCGATCAACAAGGAAGCCTCGTGGGATTGTAGAAGATGTGATTGTCCGAGTGGACAAATTTGTGTTCCCCGTGGATTTTGTCATCATGGATATTGGCGAAGATGTAGAGACACCATTGATTCTTGGTCGGCCATTCCTCACTACCTCCGGTGCCCTAATCGACCTTAAAGGAGGAAAATTAACATTAAGAGTTGGTGAGGAAGAAGCAGTGTACATTCTACCGATGGCCATGAAACACTCTTTAGACCATGATGACATGCTCTATTTTGTTGATGAAATTGAACTTTTAATTTTTGATTGTGTGTAGGAGGTGCTATCATTTAACCCACTGGATGAATTTTTGGAAGAGCTAGGAAATGAAGATTAAGAAGAACCTCACTCTCCTCTACCAAGTTCCAATTTGAAGAGGCCAATGGAGAAGGTTATGTGCACCAATGCCAAAGAAAAAGAAAAGAAATATTCAATGTTGAAAAAGATTTGGAGGGAGGTTCGGAAAAAAAAAAAGAAGAAAGGTAGTACTCATTCTCATCAAACACCTCAAGAAAAGAAGGTACAATCTTCATCTCCCTTTGTTCATGAAGAGTGTGAAATTCATTCATTGATGTCTTTGAATTTACCGGGAGGAAACACCAACAATTTGAAGATGACCGAGGGAAATTTCAAATTATTCGAGCCCCCATGAGGTAAGTGAAAAGGTACGTCAAGCTCGTGACGTTAAACAAGCGCTTCTTGTGAGGCAACCCAAGCATTCAGGGATTTATTTTCATGTTTGTGTGTTTTTTGTGTTCATGTTCTTGTCATTTTTCGTATTTTCTTAGAGTTGCTAATTTGAATAAGTCCATGCACTTATTATTTTATTTATCATGATCATTGTCCATGTTGTTGTTCACGTGATTTTATTGTGGAGTTGCACTTGTTTGGGCTATCATTTTATGTGATTAGATCGAAATTTTGAACCATTAGTTCATGATGGAGATGATTTTAGAACACTTTGTAGCCATGCCCATGTGTTTGGAGAAGCAAACAAGACTTTATAACATGTTTTGAGAGCCTTACGGCCTCTATGAGGAGTGCATAGAGGCCACGAGAAAATTCCAGAATTTTTACACTACTCCTCGCGGGCTCTATGAGGAGTGCATAGAGACCATCAAGAACCATCCAGAACTTTTTAACTAGGCTTCACGGGCTATATGGGGAGTGCATGGAGGCCGCGAGAAAATTCCAGAATTTTTACACTACTCCTCGTGGGCTCTATGAGGAGTGCATAGAGACCATCAAGAACCATCCAAAACTTTTACACTACTCCTCGCGGGCTCTATGAGCACCTCATAGAGGCCGTGAAGACCCTTATTCTTCATGTAAACATTGCCAACTTGTCTCTCTCTTCATTCTTCTTCTTCTCCAACCGAGACCTCACTTCCATGATCTACCTCTCCATGGCCGGATCTCACTAAATACCACTCTAAATCATCTCCACATCTCCTTGGATAGTAGATCTAGTGTTCTTCTTCAAGCTCCACTCTAGTGCTCTCCATCTTTGTTGGTATGATGCTTGTTGGGAATGAAAAATTTTCTTTTCTTTTATTCTTGCTTTCTTGAGTTTTTGTGTGGATTGTTTCAAGCTTTTAGCTTGTATTTTGTGGCATGAACATCATGTCTTTGATTGATCTCGAATTTATGTACAAAATTTTTCAAATTCATGATGTTGGGGAAACTCTTGCAAATTGAATAGTATCCATACGGGCTCCTTATGCCCGTATGGATCCTATTCACCCCATTTTCTTCATGTTTCATCACTTTTCATGCCACATGATACACTCTCTTGGATTCCTTTAATTCTTACTTGAATTTTTATTGATGTAGGAATGCCACAAGTCAAGAAATTTGCCTCCAAACGTCCAAGAAACACAATACCAACCCCGAAGAACCCCACTTTAAGCATGCTTATCATAAGGCGAAGTGTGAAGCTTCGATGACCAAACCATGTGGCACACTTCATCACATAGAATATGGTATTTTGGAAACATTTGGGATGGATGAATAATTCAAGGAATTACTTTCACATGATTTTTGGTGAATCTATTCTCAATTGACGATCCTAACTTTCACCAATTTACTTTGAAGGTTTTGAGCAATTTTGAAGCACACCATGACAACCACATCTTCAACATCTTGTGATGACTAGTTGGACATTTGAGCATGGACATTTGGTTTATTTCTTTAGTTTGTTTATTTTGCTTTACTTTTGATGCATGTGTGTTTGTTTAATGTTAATAAGTTGGGGAGGGGATGCCCTACCAACCTTATGTAGAACTTTACTACTCTTTATCTAGTATTTTGTATTTTGACTACTTCCTATTATGTATTTTTGCAATCTTAATCTTTGTTTGGATTGATGATGCCCCTTATGCCTTGCAGGGCATTAAGGGAGCTTGGTGAGCCTCCCCACATTCCATGGAAGCCGGACCCAACATAAAACGCTTGCGACACCTTTTGTTCGGGTCACTGCCCGCCATATGCACAAGATTAACCGGGGAAGTTTGTTCCACCCTCCTCCATTGTTTTCATTGCATATATTACCATGCTTTTCATGATTAGTGTACATTGGGGACAATGTACATCACTAGGTGGGGGATGGGTGTATTTTATGATCTAGGTTATTATTTGCATGCTAGTTTACCCATGATGGCTTGTTCATTATTGGAAGACTCTTATAGCATGGATTAATGATTGATTTAAGTTACATATTTGTTATTGTACTCTATTGAATCATGTTTCACCTCTAGTATTGTCTTGTGCACTGAATCTTGTGTTGATGCCCTAGGAATAGCCAACTTGACTACTCTATCTCTCTTGTATGCTTAACACACAACTTTGAGTATTTGGTCTTAGAGTGTTAAGTTCTTTCATTCAATGAACTCTTAAGAACTTCTAAGTCTTATTGACCTAACCCTAGTTTTGTTGCATGTAGAGTAGTCTGAAGGCGTGATCTAGGGTGATTGTGAAAAAAAAAGAAATGAAAAAGTGAAAAGAGAAAAAGAAAAATGAGTCTATGCCAGTATTCCTCTGCTAATGAAGCATGAATGCGTCTATGTAGACTGTAATCGAGTAGTTGGGTGGCTCTTGTGCCTAACCAGCATGTCCACCCTCCAGAAAGATTTTTGGTACAGTCTATGTTAGTCGGACTCGAAAAAGAAAGAAAAATGAAATGAAATAAAAATAAAAACCCTAGTGATCTTTTTGGCTACCTACTAGAGGTTTTGAGAAGAATAGGGAGTTAGTTCGAGTTCAAGACTTGGAAGGATTTTACTTGTTCATTGAAGTAGTGCTTAGCATTTTAGGACTTAGTACTCTTTGCATGTGGAGTGATTAGCATCTGGAGCTGTACTCATTGAGGTCAGTAGGCTAGACCAGGTCAGGGTAGATGAAATACAAGGTTCACACACATGGCACAGACAATTAGGAGATGAGACAGGATCTTTTTGTTGTGCTTAATGTTTGTAACTCATTATCTATTTATCATTTTTCAATGCTTGTAGAGGCTTGTATTAATTTGAGCCGGAGGTAATACATTTAGCCACTTATTATTATCTTTGTTTTTCATGATATGTTTGCTTCGGAACAAGCAAATGCTTAGGTGTGGGGATATTTTATAAGTGTCTAAATGTACGTATTTGAATGCATGTATTGTTACCTCTAGCATGTACTTTCATTAGAATTGATGCCCGTTTTGTGCTTAATCGTGTGTTATTTGCTTTGCAGGGCACGGGAACGCCATGGATGACACGAGGATATGATTCGGGCGAGAAAGAGAAGAAACCCAGGACGCGTACTGTAGCTTGTTTTACTGTAGCTGGACTACTGTAGCATCGCCACTGTAGCACCTGGAGAGTTTCAAGTCAGGAATTGGATCATGGCATACGGCCTCAATGCTGCCCAGTATGGAGCCCGGGATGATCACTGTAGCTATAATAGAAAATATTTACTTGATGGAGTTTGCCTACCCCAAATAGTGTCAATGTGGAGCTCCATAGCGAGTGGTATGGCACTCAGGATGGAGGCCATGGCGAGTGGTATAGCACTTGGTATAGCAATCAGGATGGGGGCTATGATGAGTGGTCTAACAGTTGGTATAGCACTCGGGATGGAGGCCATGAAGGGGATATGATGAGTGGTATATAGGGTGATTTTTGGGGACTTTTGGAGGACTTTTTGGCTGGGCTTTTTGGGAGACTCTAGGGTAGATTTTGGGAGAGTTTTTGGCAGCCACTACTTGGAGGAAGGAGAGAAACAAAGACACCATTATTTTGGAGAGTTTGGCTTGAAGCTTGGGAAGATAAAGGGCTTGAATTTAATGGGGAAGCTTTATCATGAAAGGAGGAGAAGCATTCGGCATCTCTAGGGCTAGAAGAAGCATCATTCGGCCGGCATTCTCTCTCCTCTTCATCATTTGGACTAGGGAGTGTCATTTATGCATTTATTTCTTACTTTTGTTGTGGTTAAGATACTCATTTGTATGATGGAACACTAGACCCCCAAGGCCACCGGATGTAGGTGAACCTTGGGGGGTTCATCTTGTATTTTGGATGCTACACTTCTATTTTGATTGCATTGGTGTGATTTATGATTTGGCTCATTGTATTTCATGCCTAGAACTATTATGTGGAGAAATCTTTAGTTCTTGTTTGAGTTGTGCATGTAGACGTGACCTACTCGCATGTACTAGATTGTTAATGAGCTAATAGGGGTATTTGTTGACCAACATACCAAGAAATTGGGTGTAGGTATCCCCTCCGAACCATGAGGATAAACTTAGGTTAAGTGCATCCTTGTTGCGTGATCTCCATTCACTTAATGCAATCGTAGGAATATGACTAAGGAGAGATCCTTGTCATCATTTGTACGGGATTAGGGTTTAACCGCCGAGAAATTGGGGTTGAACTATTGTTGAGGTCCGTCGGTCTAAATCACCCTTGCCATGTATTTTTATGCATCCTTATACCTTGATGACCCCTCTTGGGAATCCTCATCCCTAGGCCTATTCTTATCATCATTGCTCTTATGATTTTCTTGCTTGCCTTGGAGTTGTTATACTTGTGTTTTATTTACATCCTTGCATGTATTAGAGTAGTATACCATGCTTAATGTGTAAGGTTAGAAAATGAGTGATGGAGGAGTAATAGGAGCTCCTTAACCCCGTGGAATACGATCATTGGGCTTTCGCTCAAGGTATTACTTGGCGACCCCCTACACTTGCTAGTGATCAATCACTAAGTATACCAAGTTTTTAAAAGAATTGCTAACAAACAAGAGGAAATTGGAAGAAGAGGGCACAGTTGCACTCACGGGAAATTGCTCAGCCATTTTGGAGAAGAAGCTCCCATAAAAATTGAAAGATCCGGGAAGCTTTATAATTCTATGTGTACTTGAGGGTGGAGTTCAAGAAAATGCACTAGCGGACTCGGGGGCAAGCATTAATGTTATGCCCTATACCATGTATGTGAAGCTTAGTCTTGATGAAATTAGACCCACAAGAATGATTTTACAATTGGCGGATCGATCAACAAGGAAGCCTCATGGGATTGTAGAAGATGTGATTGTCCGGGTGGACAAATTTGTATTTCCTGTGGATTTAGTTATCATGGATATTGATGAGGACGTTGAGACATCGTTAATTCTTGGTCGGCCATTCCTCACTACCTCCGGTGCCCTAATTGACCTTAAAGGTGGGAAATTAACAATAAGTGTTGGAGAGGAAGAAGTAGGGTACACTCTACTGGCGGCCATGAAACACTTTTTAGACTATGATGACATGCTTTATTTTGTTGATGAAATTGAATTTTTAATTTCTGATTGTGTGCAGGAGGTGCTATCATTAAATCCATTGGATGAGTACTTGGGAGAGCTAGGAAATGAAGATCAAGAAGAACCTCACCGTCCTCTTGCAAGTTCTGATTTGAAGAAACCAAAGGAGAAGGTTATGTGGACCAATGCCAAAGAAAAAGAAAAGAAAGATTCAATGTTGAAAAAAATTTGGAGGGAGGTCCGAGGAAAGAAAAAGAAAGGTAGTATTCATTCTCATCCAACACATCAAGAAAAGAAGGTACAATCTTCACCTCCCTTTGCTCATGAAAAATGTGAGTTTTATTCATTGATGTCCTTGAATTTACCGGGAAGAAACAACAATAATTCAAAGATGACTGGGGGAAATTTCAAATTATTCGAACCCCCATAAGGTAAGTGAAAAGGTACATCAGGCTCGTGACATTAAACAAGCGCTTCTTGGGAGGCAACCCATCCATTCGGGGGTTTATTTTCATGTTTGTGTGGCCTTTGTGTTCATGTTCTTGTCATTTTTCGTATTTTCTTAGAGTTGTTAATTTGAATAAGTCCATGATCTCATTATTTTGTGTATCATGATCATTGTCCATGTGGTTGTTTACTTGATTTTATTGTGGAGTAACACTTGATTTGGCTATCATTTCATGCATTAGATAGAAAATTTGAACCATTATTTCATGATGGAGATGAACTTAGAGCACTTTGTAACCATGGCCATATGTTTGGAGAAGCAACCAAAGCCTTAAACACATATTTTTAAAGCTATACGGCCTCAATGAGCTGCTTATTGAGGCCGTCAAAGAAATCCAGAAACTTTGCACTAGTCTATACAGCCTCAATGAGCTGCTCATTGAGGCTGTCAAGACCATCCCAAGACTTTGAACTACCCTATACGGCCTCAATGAGCTGCTCATTGAGGCCGTCAAGACCATCCAAAAAGTTTTAACTACTCTATACGGCCTCAATGAGCTTCTTATTGAGGCCGTATGGAGTCATGTTTGTCATGTAAACATTGCTAACTTTTCTCTCTCTTCATTCTCATTCTTCTCCAAACGAGTCCTAGCTTCCATTGTCCATCATCCCATGAACGAATCTCACCAAATATTGTTCTAATTCATCTCCACATCTCCTTGGGAAGTATATCTAGTGTCTTTCTTCTTGCTCCACTCAAGTACTCTCAATTTTTTTGTTGGTAAGAATGCTTGTGTGAAGAAAATTTTCTTTTCTTTCCTTCTTGCTTTCTTGAGCTTTTGTGTGGATTGTTTCAAGCTTTTTGCTTGTATATTGTGGGATGATCATCATGTCTTGGAATTATCTCAAATTTGTGTACAAATTTTTTTGAATTCATGAATGAGGGGAGACTCTTTCAAATTGAATAGTATCTATACGGGCTTCATATGCCCGTATGGATCCTATTCACTTGAATTTCTTCATGTTTTGTCCATTTTCATGCCACATTATACATCTTCTTGGATTTCTTTAATTCTTATTTGAATTATTATTGATGTAGGAATGCCACACGTCAAGAAACTCGCTTCTAAACGGCCGCGAAACGAGTCTCACATCCTCGACAAACCTCGCTTTTCTTGTTCTCTTCACAAGACCCGTTATAAAAGTTTAAAGACTAAACCACTTGGCACTCTTCATCATATTGAATGGAGTGTTCTTGAAGAACTTGGGTGAGATGAACAAGTGAAAGATTTATTTGCTTGCAATGGTTGGACGGAACTATTTTCCATTAATGAACCTACTTTTCGCCAACTTACGTTGGAGATGTTGAGTACATTTGAGGCGAAGCAAGATGAGAGGAGTGTTCTCATTCGATGACCTGGTTCCATTAAGTTTCAAGCTTTTGGGAAGACTCATGAGATGAACCACATGGAATTTGCAAAACACATGGGAATTTATGATGATGAGTTCATTAGCGCGTCATTGCTTAATCGGCCCCACATTGATTATCCAATTGGCATGAGTGCAAGCAAGTATTGGAATTTTTAGCTCTGAGTGACACCACAAACACGCGTAAGGCTACTCGTTTGGTGAACCCCCTCCATAGATATATTCATGCTCTCATTACCCGCTCTATTGGAGGTCGGAAAGATAGCACGGGTGTAGTTACACAGTCCGACTTGTTCATCATGTACGGCATCCTTGAGGAGCATCCTATCTATCTTGGGCATCTTGTCACTAAAACGTTCATTCATTAGGCTCAGTTTGTTCATCTAGGAGCTATCTTTGCAGGGCCCTACATCACAAGATTGATTCGAGGCATGAATTTGTTGGACCGTACTCGAGGCATGACTATGGTCGGGGAAATGGCACCTCTTAGAGCACCTGTCTTGAAAGCAATTGGTTTGTTACAGAAGAAGAGTGGCACATGTAGACTTGCTTCGCACTTGACCACAGGAAAATCCAGTCAGCAGGACCATGATGTGTCAGAGTTTGAATCTGATGAAGCACCCACTCAGGACCCACCTGGCACCTCATTCCCATCAGACTTTGACTCTAGATTCAAGGGTATGGAGGATGACATTCAGGCTATCCATCATGAGCAGCACGAGATGTGAGGACAGATCTACCAGGTTCTTGAGGATCAGCGCAAGCTCAAAGAGCACTTTCAGCAGTTCGTCATCTCCTCCCGTGGATCATCCTCACAGGCTACTACTGCTTCCTGCTCCATTTCCCCGCCACCTGCAGCACCATTTGATGATATCTTTCATTTCTGAGCATGGAAACTTGTTTTTATTCTGCAGCTTGTCTCTTTACTTTTGATGTATGTGTGTTTGTTTGGTTTGAATAAGTTGGGGAGGGGATGCCCTGCCAACCTTATGTAGAGCTTTGCTACTCTTTATCTAGTATTTGTGTGTTTTGACTACTCCCTAGTACTTATTTTTGCAATCTTAATTTTTGTTTGGAATGATGATGCCGCTTTATGCCTTGCAGGGCATTAAGGAAGCTGGACCTGACATGAAAAGCTTGCAACACCTTTTGTTCGGGTCAAATCTCGCCGTGTGCACAAGAATAACCGGGGAAGTTCGTTCCACCCTCCTCCATTGTTTTCATTGCATATATTACCATGCTTTTCATGATTAGTGTACATTGGGGACAATGTACAACTATAGGTGTGGGGATGGGTGTATTTTGTATATTAGGGTTATTATTTACTTGCTAGTGTACCCATGATGGCTTGTTCATTCTTGTAAGACTCTTCTAGCATGGATTAATGATTGATGTGAGTTACATGCTTTGTGTGCTTTACTGAATCTTGTTTCACCTCTAGTATTGTCTTGTGCACTGAATCTTGTGTTGTTGCCCTGGGAATAGCCAACATGACTATTCTAACTCTCTTGTATGCTTAACAGACAACCTTGAGTATTTGGTCTTAGAGTATTAAGTTCTTTCATTCAATGAACTCTTAAGAACTTCTAAGTTTTGTTGAGCTAGCCCTAGTTTTGTGGCATGTAGAGTAGTCTAAAGACGTGATCTAGGGTGAATGTGAAAAAGAAAATGGAAAAAAAATGAAAAAAAATGAAAAGAGAAAAAGAAAAAAAAATGAGTCTATGTCAGTATTCCTCTGCTAATAAAGCATGAATGCGTCTATGTAGACTGTAATCGAGTAGTTGGGTGGCTCTTGTGCTTAACTAGCATGTGCACCCTCCAGAAATATTTTTTGGTGCAGTCTATCTTAGTCGGACTCGAAAAAGGAAAAGAAAAAAAATAAAATGAACTGAAAAAAAAAACTTAGTGATCTTGTTGACTACCTACTAGAGATTCTGAGAAAGAAAATGGGAGTTAGTTCGAGTTTAGGACTTAGAAGGATCTTACTTGTTCACTTGAGTAGCACTTAGCATTTTAAGACTTAGTACTCTTGCTTGTGGAGTGATTAGCATCTAGAGCTGTACTGATTGAAGTCAGTAGGCTAGACCAGGTCAGGGTAGATGAAATACAAGGTTCACACACATGGCACAGACATATAGGAGGTGAGACAGGATTTGTTGTTGTGCTTAATGTTTGTAACTCATTATCTATATATCATTTTCCAATACTTTGTAGAGGCTTGTATTTATTTGGGCCGGAGGTAATACATTTAGCCACTTATCATTATCTTTGTTTCTCATGATGTATTTGCTTGGGGACAAGCAAATGCTTAGGTGTGGGGATATTTGATAAGTGTCTAAATGTACGTATTTTAATATATGTATTTATTGCCTCTAGCATGTATTTTTATAAGAATTGATGCCCGTTTTATCCTTAATCGTGGGTTATTTGCTTTGCAGGGCATGGAAACACCACGGAGGACACGAAGATAAAATTTGGCCAAAAAAGAGAAGAAAACCATGTCACGGTACTGTAGCGTATTCACTGTAGCAAAGTAATGTAGATGGAATAGTTTAGTATCGGCTCTGTAGTAAGATCACTGTAGCTGCCACTGTAGCACCTGGAGTGTTTTCAAGTCAGGAATCGAATCATGGCATACGGCCTCAATGCTGCCCGGGATGGAGCTCGGGATGATTACTATAGCTATTGAAGAGGGCAATTTTCTTGAAGGAATACTGGCTCAATGAGGTGCTCATTGAGCCAGTATAGATACTATTGTGAGAAGCCTTTGTATACTTTGCCTGCCCCAAACGGCCTCAATGAGGTCCTCATTGAGCCAGTAGACCACCTCAATGAGGTCCTCATTGAGCCGTTATACCACCACTATAGAGGCCAATTTGAGGAAGATGATGGGGGTATATGAGGGTATTTGGAAGGCCATTTGAGCAACTTTTTGGGAGAGTTCTTGGCAGCCATTACTTAGGAGGAAAAGGAGAATGAAGATATCATTCTTGGGAGTGTTTAGGATTGAGGCTTGGGGAGATCAAGAGCTATGACTTCAAGGGGAGAGCTTCATCATCAAAAGAGGAGGAGCATTCGCCATTCTTTGGGCTAGAGGAAGCGTCGTTCGGCCAGCATTGTTCTTCTCCTTCATAATTCAGACTAGGGAGTGTCATTTATGCATTTACTTGTTTTTGTTGAGATTGATATGTTTGTTTGTATGATGGCACACTAGACCCCCAAGGACACCGGATGTAGGTGAACCTTGGGGGGTTCATCATGTATTTTGGATGCTACACTTATTTTTGGAATGCATTGGTGTGATTTATAGTTTGGCTCATTATGTTTCATGCCTAGAACTATTAATTGGAGAAATCCTTAGTTCTTGCTTGAGTTGTACATGTAGATGTGACCTACTCGCGTGTACTAGATCGTTAATGAGTTAAAAGGGGTAATCTTTGACCAACATACCGAGAAATTGGATGTAGGTAGCCCCTCTGAACCATGAGGATAAACTTAGGTTAAATGTGTCCTTATCGTGTGATCTCCATGTACTTAATGCAATCATAGGAATATGATTAGGGAGAGATCCTTGTCATTATTCATACGGGATTAGGGTTTAACCGCCAAGAAATTGGGGTTGAATTAATGTTGAGATCCGTCGGTCTAAATCACCGTTGCTATTTTATTCTTTTGCATCCACACATCATGATGACCCCTCTTGGGAATCCTCATCCCTAGGCCTATTCTTATCATCATTGCTCCTATGATTTTGTTACTTGCCCTGAAATTGCTATACTTGTGTTTTATTTACATTCTTGCATGTATTAGAATAGTATACCATGCTTAAGTGGTAAGTTTAGAAAGTAAGTGATGAAGGAGTAATAGGAGCTCCTTAGCTCCGTGGAATATGATCCTTGGGCCCTCGCTCGAGGTAGTACTTGGCGACCCCGTACACTTGCAGGTGAGCATACATTAGGCGGTACCGACACTTGACTTGCTGTTTCTTCATTTTTACTACTTCTGTATTTATATTTTGGACTTGTACACTCAGAAAGGACTTTCCTTCTGAGTTTATTTTCAGTTTGTTGTCTCAAGTTGTATTCATTGCTTTATCTTTTATATACTCGAGTTGTTTTTGTTTTTATTAAGCTTCACTGAACTTCCTCTTTTATGTGTGCAGATGGTCTTGTCATCATGGGAATTGAGACTTTGTCATGGGCACGGCCAAGGTATTTCGGCACTTGGCCGTGTGAGCTTCACAACCCTTTGGAACATTACTCCCAAGGATTTAATGCCATCAAATGCAACATTAGGAGTCAGGGGAGTATTATTTTGATTGCTTCTCCCACATTTGAATTTAATTGATATATTTTGAGTGAGCTTGCATGTGTACATTGGGGACAATGTACAACATAAGTGTGTGTGGGGGGGGGTGGTATGGGAGCTTGCATGTGTACATTGGGGACAATGTACAACATAAGTGTGGGGGAGTTTCATAGTGCACACATCTCTTTTATACTAGTTTTTGATTGATATACATGCTCACATAGCCAATGGCGGTTCACCTTAGTCGCATTGATTGTATTCTTGAGTTTAGGAGAATTTTTAACATTGAATGTTTTCATGCTCTAGTTTTTGCTTGAATTTCTAGGAATTTTTGCCCGATTGATACTTGTTGACACTACTCACTCCTTAAACTCTTTTTGAAACTCATGTTCGATGTTAAAGGTACTAGTTATAATTGTTTCTTTTGTTATTCTGAAAAAAAATGGAAAAATGAATAGAAGGAACAAAATAGGTTTATTGTTTATCTGTGATTGTTGGGTGGAAAGAGCTAGCACCTATGAAGTATGAAGCTACTCTCATAAGTCAGATACTAGTTATGCCCTAATGAGAGAAAGAGCTATCTCATAAGATGAGTGAAAGCTACCACTCCGGTAGAAAGATCTACCACCTTGAAAGTGTGAAAGCCACCTTAGCGGCCGCTTTGGAAAGGGCTATCTTATAGGATGTGTGAAGCTACTACCATCTTTGAAATTTTGTTACTTTTTGTAGATAAATAAGTCCCTTGTGTTTAGAACTTTGAGGAGTATACCTTGGGTTGTTTTGAGTGAGTTCACACACTTACACGATTTCGGGTTTGTTGTCCTTTTTGATTCAAGTTTTTAGCTAGAGCATTGATTTTCATATTTAGTGTTGAAATTTCCCTTACTTGTAGAATGCTCTCTTTGTATGCTTTGGTGAACCTAAGGCCAAGCACTTCAAATATTTCCTTCATCTATGCACATAATGTTTTAATTTTTTGCTTGAACCTAAGTCCAAGCACTTGCGGTCATAGTAGAGTGAATGGGCTAAGGGATGACCTTCTACTGGGGCTTAGTTGCAAGGACAATGGAGTGAAGCGTTGAAGTGATTTTAGCACCTAGGGCTTAATTGCGGCTAGGGACCTTCCACCTGGACCAAAGGGTTAGTTCTACATCTAGGAAAGTCCCTTTGGTCCAGGTGGAAGACCCCTAGCCACAATTAAGCCCTAGATGCTAAGATCACTTCTACGCTTCACTCCGTTGCACCTGCAACTAAGCCCCATCGAAAGGTCATCCCTTAGCCCATTCACTCTACTATGACCGTAAAGAACTCAAGGAAATGGAGGTAGAGTAAATCACACTGGAGGGGAAAGGGGACGCTCCGCTACCTCTCGACTCACCCTCTCAACCCTCTCCAACCTAGCTTTGTCTAACACTCGTGGTGTGTCACTCACTCACAAGGGTTACCAACAAGAACTCTCAACCCTAGTGTCACTCTAGGGGAGTATTCATACAATCAAGCATTCAAGATTGGAACTCATAATAAACATCAATTAATTGAAAGCATAATAAAGAGATTCAATGAAACGAATACATCCTAGGATTCACAAATACCCAAGTACCCACTAAGATGTTTAGCTCTCCATGGAGCTAGATACAATCAATGAAATTGAATATAAAAGCATAAAATCCATAGAAAACACCCTCGATAGTCATAGCGATGGTCTTGTTGAGAGTCCTCTACTCATCCCAAAGGTCCCTTTGTCTGGCCTAGGATACACCTCGCCGGATCAGTGCCGACGAAAGCTCTCCCAATAACCTTCTTCCAAACGGAGCGCAATGTCAGAGTTGTAGAACCTCTCCAAATCCCTAGCCAATACCTCTCAAAACCCTAGCTGAAGCCCTCTCTCAAGTTGGGGAAAAGATGGAGAAAAAAATGCTGAAATCGGGGCTGAAATCGGCTGTTAAAGTGCTAGAATCGGGAATTCGCACGCCCTTGTGAGCGCCCCATTGGATTTTTTGCACGGGCGTGTGGAATTTCCATATGCCTGTGTGGATTCTCTGTTTTCCTGTTTTCTCGGCCGGCTGTGAATAGTGCTTCTACAGTACTTTTGCTACAATTTTTGCTATAGTGCCCTACTATAGTACCGGCCTGAAATACTCCCGAATCCATGCTTTCATCGAGGTAACACAAACGGGCACACGTTTACGTCGCGGATCGCTTTTCTTCTTTAATAACAGACATGTTGGTAGAGATCTTGTTCTATATGCACAAGTCGGAATGCTTGAATGTGACAGCCTTTGTGCCCCTCCAAATTGTTGTGCTAACTTGAATACGAGGAGGTTGGCACACATTCCTGCATCTCAAACCTGACCTATGTCTTCGCGTTTGAACCTTAGCAAGATTTTGTCCAAATTGGTGTATTACAATCCACATTGGCTTCTTTCTCTCATAATCGGCCTCACAACCCTACCTGCATGAAAGTAACATGAATACACACATATTAGTGTTAAAATCTGAGAAAAGTAATGCTCAACATAAGGAAAGAACGCTTCGCATTCCTATCGCACAAGCACTTATCATATGTCAATCAAAATTAATATAAAAGACATGTGCACAAGCTCACTCATAATGTATATCAATCAAGAATATATGTGGGAGAAGAAATCAAAACAATACTCTCCTGACTCCTAGTGTTGCATTTGATGGAGCTAAATCTTTGGAAGTGATGTTCCAACTTGTTGTGAAGCACACACGGCCAAGTGCCGAAGCACCTTGTCCGTGTCCATGACAAGTTCTCAATTCCCATACTGACAATACCATCTGCACGCATGCACGAGGGGGTTCAGTGAAGCTCAATAAAACAAAAACAACTCGAGTAGATAAAAGATAAAGCAATGAATATAACTCAAGATAACAAAACAAAAATAAACTTAGAAGGAAAGTCCTTTTTGAGTATACAAGTCCAAAATGAAATGCAGAAGTAAAGAGATAAAGAGTGAAATCAAGTGTCGGTGTCGCGCTCTGGCTCTGCTGCTGTTGCTGGTGCTAGATCAAAGGGTTCAGGTGGAAATAGTGGCGGTGATGCCGAAGGGGTCCTCGGTCTCCTGATGAAAGGCAAGGACTCATCTCGCCCTAATAGCTGCAGTACGAGGTTGGGAACCTGTCAGGAATCCTCCGCTGCATTCCTTCCGTCCTCAGTGATCTCTGGGGTGGCCGTAACTATAATATATACTCCAGGCCCACATCTACGCACCAACCCCATCATCCTAATCGTCTCAAATCCAAGAGGAGCGGCACGATCGTCCTCTCAACACCTCGTATAGCATCTAGAAAACCCATCCCCATGATGAGTCTAGTGATGCAAGGACCAGTGAATAATACTCTTACTCTCGCAAACTGGCCCTGGTACCTCAAGACGTCTTCCACTACGTGCCCTAGGTGAATCAGCACATTGCGGACCATGGAGTTTAAATAGCGTAAGTCCTGCCTGCTCAAAACAGCTATGTTATCACCTCGACCTGAAACAGACCTGCTGAGGACCGAGTGTAAGTATCAATAGCTTAGCCAGGATAGGCTGGTGGCCTTGGACACTCCTGGTTCATACTGCCCATTGATAAGTGCTTGTGCGATAAGATTGCGAAGCGTTCTTTCCTTATGATGAGCATTACTTTTCTCGGGTTTTAATGCTAATATGTGTGTATTTATGTTACTTTGATGCAGATAGAGTTGTGAAGCTGAATATTAGAGAAAGAAGCCAATGTGGATCGTAAATGCACCAATTTGGAGGAAATCTTGCGAATGTTCAAACGCGAAGATATAACTCGGGTTCAAGATGTGAGAATGTGTGCTAACCTCCTTGTATTCAAGTTAGAACAATGATTTGGAGTGGCACAAGGGCAGTCACATTTAAGCATTCCTACTTGTGCATATATAACAAGATCTCCACCAACATGTCCGTTATTGAAGAAGCAAAGCGATCCATGATGTAAACGTGTGCCTGTTTGCGTTACCTTGATGAGTGTTCCGCAAGTGCACGGAGTCGTCAAGTAATACCTCTCGTGCGAGCACGAGAGGGTCGTATTCCCTGGGCCCAAGGATCTACCCTTACTTCCTCTTCGCTTAATGTCTAGCCGACAGTTCTCTAATCTATTAATTTGAATAAGATAACTACAAGTGCAGACTAAAATACGGAGAGGGGTATAAAATCAGGGGAAAGGAACGGTCACGGATGCGGATTCCCTAGGGGCTACTAAAGTGCACAGGATGCTAAGAATGTCATGCAATTGAAGGTTTGGACCTAGAGATTTCCTAGATTAGGTCAACCCGATGGTCACGGCCATTGACCCCTAATCCGGTATAAGTATTGACACGAATTTCTTCCGATCAAATCCTCATACGATTGCATTAACAAGTGGGGAAATCCCTAATTAGAGCCGGAACACAACTCGGTCTAGCCCTAATGGTGGAGGGGTACAGAATACCCGATGGTCACGGCGTATTCGTACATGAATCCCTTCCAAACTTGGTGTGTCTAGTACAAGGGCGATGGTCACGCTACCAAGTACAACCTAACAGTTGGTTTT
Organism: Dioscorea cayenensis subsp. rotundata; assembly: GCF_009730915.1. Classification (NCBI taxonomy): domain Eukaryota; kingdom Viridiplantae; phylum Streptophyta; class Magnoliopsida; order Dioscoreales; family Dioscoreaceae; genus Dioscorea; species Dioscorea cayenensis. The sequence goes on from NC_052487.1 coordinate 5,735,353, forward strand.
ACGAGTTCTCATGTAAGAAACACATCAAATGCACCAAGAATGAATCTCAAAAACACAACAATTGCAATAAACAAACTTAAATCATCCAAATACACAGTTCACCCCAAGGTTCACCGGCATCCGGTGACCTTGGGGGTCTACTCATCCATACAAACAAATCCAAGCAACAAATCCATGCAAACAACTACAAAAGGCATAATAAAAAAACTCCCTCAAACAATGGAAGAAGGAAGACAAGCCAAGCTAGGTGGAAAGGCTTTCCACGGACGCCGCAATGGGGCGGCTTCCCTCGTCGTCTACAAACTCCCCAAAGAAGAGATCGATGAAGATCTAGCCAAATCCGAGCTTCTCCCTTAGATTTCCCTTCTCCAAAACATGTAATCTTGCCTCTCAAAGATTGGTGAAAAATCGGCTTGAAGAACCCTCCAAAAAAACTCCTCCCCTTGCCCTAGAAGAAATCAGTTTCTTATATACCCCGTCGAGTCCCATGCGGGCGCATGGAGCCCGTGAAGCTCATGACCAAATGCCCAAAAACCCGCCGGTGCTACGAGTTGTTCACCACTGATTTTTCGCTACAGAATTTTTCTACGAGTGTTTTTTGCTACGAAGAATCGAGGCTTGAGAATTCCCGAAGAACCTCACGGGCATCCATGCGGGCGCATGGAGCCCGTGAAACTCCCGACCAAATGGTCGCGAGCAAGAACAACGATCCGCTACATGCTGTCGCCATACAGGTCGCTACGATCTCGGGACCCCAAAAATGCCGCTTTTTGATGTCGAATTCATCCGATTTGCATTTTTTGAGCATTGTTTGACTCATTTAAGACCTGCAACACCGAAATAACCAATTTAGACATAAAACGGGCATCAATTCGTTAACATGTTCACAAATAATACATGATTAATACATATAAAATACATACATTTAGGCGTTTATCAAATATCCCCACTACCTAAGCGCTTTGCTTGTCCCCAAGCAAAACACACATGAAAAGAATAAGGGCAAAATGATAAACGGCTAAATGTACGACCTCAAGCTCAAATAGTGAAGAACCCCCACGAGCACGCGTTGAAATGAATTCAAGAAAATGAGTTGTACAATAACCGACTCAGTAGAGATAGTCATGATTCCTTTAGAGTGCTTCCCAGTGAGTGTGTGTATGCTTCGTCCCTCGCTCTCCCCATTCACACCACATTCAATGACTACCGGTGTTAGAAATGTTAAAGACACCCTCAATAGTAGGTCAAGAGTCCTTCGGTCCACATTCAACACTTTAGTATCTAAGTGAATGCATGATTGAGTCCAGGAGAACAAAAAAACTTCTCTTTCTTTGTTTTTCATCATTTCTTTTTCTTCTTTTTCTTTTTCTCTTCGAGTCCGCTAACGTAGACTCGCACAAAAATATTTTATAATCTTTCAGAAGAATGCACATGCTGATTAGGCACAAGAGCCACCCAACCTACTTGATTACAGTCTACATAGACGCATTCGTGCTAAATTAGCGGAGGAATACTGACATAGACTCATTTTTAAAGATAACAAATATATACATGTCTCCCGAGCACCTTCATGCAAAACTTCACTAAGGGATAAAAGCAAAATGAACAAAAAGAACCAAAAAGCTCTTAAAAAGACCATTGAGGGATGAATTTACCATTCTAACACTTTTAAATCAAAGCGATAGGGTTAGCGAGGTCAAACGGGGTAGAAACACCGTGTCAAAGCCGTGAAGAAAGCACTAGAAAGAAAAAAACACGACTTCCTTATAGCACAAATAACCTTACAACTCATTACTATCATTCATTCAAGCCGGGGAGGTTCCTAACAAAAATATCATAGCTATCATCGGTGAAGTAAGCATGCAAATAACCCATCCCCACACCTAGAATTGTACATTGCCCCTCAATGTACACTAATCAGCAGAACATGGTGGAGAATTCATAAAAATTAAATAAAGCATGAAAAAGGAAGGGTAAAGAGACTGCCCCATTTGTTTGATGAAGAGTGTTCAGTGAAAGTGCAGTCAATGCTAGCAAAGGGCAAAGGAGAAGAGGCAACAATCGGTGAGAAGTCCCCTATGTTGTGGTAAGGCAAAGGATGGCACTCTACGTGATGCCGCATCGTGTCGTGACCGTTTTCATAAAACTCGCTTGATCGGCATACCTATACCACAAAGACAAGTGATCAAACCAATATTATTATGAATACAATCATAGGAGATAACTATATCATCATGGAATTAAGGGAAAATTGAAAGCACAACAATTTTAATGTAAAGAATGAAAATTTCAGCCATTGCTACAGTACTCGCGAAAATTTTTTTTGCAAGAGTTTCTCCTACACATCAAGCTTCCCAAAATTTACAAATGAAGGAAAAACTCAAAGAATTGGGCAACCACCACATCATAACAACCAAATATATCATTCAAGCATAAAAAATACAATGAAAACACAATGAAACCCAAGTTTGAAGCAAAACCTAGAATTAGAGCATGGAGGCTTGAGGTGATGAGATCCGGCGAAAAGGTTGATAAAACTTCGATTAAAACCCAAGAGCAAGTTTACAAGATGGAGGAGAGGTGATTAGAGAAGAAAAAACTAGAAAAAATGGTGGAGAAATGAAGTAGAGTGAAGGAGAGATGAGAGGAAAACAAGAGGAGATGAAGGAGAAGAGAGGAAGGGAGACAAAGCTCCCTTTAATGGGCCGCCCAGCCCATGCGGGCATCCATGCGGGCGCATGGCGCCCGCATGGGCTGGGAAAAACCCAGCCTGGGGGTCTCACGGGCGCCCATGCGGGCGCATGGCGCCCGTGAGCCTCTCAGCCCACGCGCACAAGCACCCCGCGAGGGGTTCCATGCGACCACAAGGGAGGGCCACAAGGCCCCCGGAACATGCCACAAGTGTCCATACGGGCCGTATACAGCCCGTATAGACCTGGAAAATTGAAAAATTGGCATGGTTCCTCTTGCAAACTCAATAAAATACAATTACAACCATTTAAGCGCCGGGATGACAATAAAACACAACTAAACAATACTAATTCAAGGCCAAAAGCTACACAAGAAAGCCTAAGCATGAGTTGAGCACGACAACAAAAATATGAGAACTTCACGAGCATATGCATTCAACCACAACTGAGAAACTAAAAGAAATACGAAAATTTAAAGACGACGAATTTAAAAACTTGGGTTGTCTCCCAAGAAGCGCTTGTTTAACGTCATTAGCTCGACGTACCTTCATACTTACCTCGTGGGTGGATCAAATGGTGGGGACTTACCTCCAAGTCCGGGAGAAGTGTTCCAAGATGGGAAACTCATCGAGAGGCATGAGAAGACACGGAATTTACCCTTCCCTCGAAGAATAGTCGATCAATCTCCCGTGGTGGTGATAATGCACAATTCAACCCCAATTTCGTTTCTTGTCCTTCTTACACCATATTTTTCCGGGCGGTTGATTTCTTTTTTTATTAGGGCGGCCATGGAAATGTCCCCACAAAGCCCTACGTGCTTTTACTTGTGCGGGAGGTGAGTTGTTCCCCTTAGATTCAGTCGCCATCCACTCCTTCTAAGAATTCATCCAGAGGGTTAATCGCCAAGACCTCTTGCACACAGTCAGTAATAATCATATCAGTTTCATCGGTAAAATAGAGAGGATCATCGTGGTCCAAGGTGTGTTTCATAGCCACGGGGAGTGTAAAAATGACTTCCTCATCCCCCACTCTCAATGTCATTCTTCCCCCCTTTACATCAATGAGGGCACCGGCGGTGTTAAGAAATGGTCGCCCGAGGATCAATGGAACTTCAACATCATCATCCACATCGAGAATAACAAAATCCACCGGGATAATGAGTTTGTCTACTTTAACCAGCACATCCTCAACAACACCGCGGGGTTTCTTTATAGACCGATCTGCAAGTTGTATTGTCATCCTTGTAGGCCTCATGTCATCTAACCCCAATTTCAAAAACAGCTTGTAGGGCATCACATTGATACTGGCCCCAGAATCTGCTAACGCCTTCTCTTGCATGCCTTCTCCAATCCCACATGGAATGATGAAGCTCCCGGGATCAGTCAACTTTTGAGGGAGCTTCCTCTGAATTATCGCCGAGCAATTCCGTGGTAATGCAACAGTTTCTAATTCCTCCAATTTTCTCTTGTTAGTGAGCAGGTCTTTCATAAACTTGGCATACTTGGGCATTTGAGTTAACGCCTCAACAAGAGGGATATTTATGTGTAACTGCTTGAACACATTCAGGAATTTCTTGAACTGGGCCTCCTCTTTATCTTGCTTTAACCTAGCCGGATAGGGAATAGTCGGCTTGTACTCAGGTACCCTCGGTGTTGGTAGTTGAAGGGTTTCTTCATCTTGCTTTTCTTTTCCCCCATCAACTAAACTCTCAGACGACATAGGGTCTTCCCGTACGGCTACCCCATCATGCTCAGTACTTGAGCCCTCCTTGGCTCGTGCTTCAACCTGTTTCCCGCTTCTGAGGGTGACGGCCTTCAAATGCTCCCTTGGATTATTCTCAGTGTTACTAGGGAGGCTACCCGGTGGGCGCTCAGAATTTGCTCTAGCAAGTTGCCCAACTTGGTTTTCCAAAGATTGGATGGAGGCCTGAACATTCCTCAGAACGGTGTTCACTTCAGCGAATTGATTGTTGATGTTCACGAATTTTGCCTCAGTGCTGATCATGAATCTCGCTAACACATCTTCGGTGGAGAACTTCTTCTCGGGCTGCTGCGGAAGTTGATGTGAAAGTCCCTGAGGCTGCTGAGGCCGAGGTTGCTGTTGTTGACCCCAGGAAAAATTTGGGTGATTCCTCCACCCCTGATTGTATGTGTTTCCATAGGGATTGCCTGGACCTCGAGGACCTCCCCCAACATAATCAACTGTCTCGACTGGGGCAACAGAGGCTATTGAAATTGGACACTGAACAGTAGCATGCCCCGCCCCACAAGTCTCGCAAGACAAAACTGCTCCAGAATTTGAGCTTGAACCCAACATAAACTGATCGAATCTCTTTGTTAGGGCCTCCACCTTAGCGGCTAGTGCAGTGTTGTCATCTATCTCATAAATTCCAGCTGCCTTAGGTGGTTTCTGTCTAGTAGACCAGTGGCATTCGTTACTCGCCATGTTTTCAATCAACATTTCAGCATCTTCAGGGGTTTTATTACTCAATGACCCCCCTGCTGCAGCATCGATGAGTTGTCTAGTTGCATAATTCAGACCATTGCAAAGCATCTGAATTCTCATCCACGAGGAGAAGCCATGATGGGGGCACTTCCGTAGGAGATCCTTGAATCTCTCGTGTGCTTCAAAAAGTGTCTCCGAGTCCCCTTGCCGGAATGCAGAAATTTCTTGCCTCAATCTAGCTGCTTTGCTTGGTGGGAAATACCTAGCAAGAAATTTGTCCACCATTTCCTTCCAAGTGGTGATCGACCCCGGTGCCAATGACGTGAGCCACCGATATGCTGCTCCCCTTAGACTGAAAGGGAATAATCTCAATCTTATCGCATCATCAGACACTGAGTTAATCTTGAAGGTGGAACAAATTTGGAGGAAGCGAGACAAATGCGCATGCGGGTCTTCATCAGCTAGCCCATCAAATTGTACAGAATTTTGGATCATCCCAATTGTGCTTGCTTTGATTTCAAAGTTGTTAGCCGGCACGGTGGGAGCATGCACACTGAATTCCTCACCAGTAAACTGAGGCCTTTCATAATCGGACAAGGTACGCCTTGGTTCTGCCATGACTGAAGGTTCACTGATCTCAACCCGTGTTCCTTGATGTTCTGAACTCTCAGCCACCTCTCTCAATCTTTGATGCAAGGCTCTCTCAATTTCGTCAACAGGTTCAACTAAATTTGTTTGATTTGCACGTGTCATAAGATGGTACCTCGCACAATATTGAGAGCCAATAATCAGGACAAAAACACGAGATAATAAAAACAAAAATAAGAGCAAGTGGAATGGAGATATATGTACAAAAAAAGAAGCGGATGAACAAAATAAAAAGAAAAAAATGGCTAAATCAATAAACTCTAAGTTTTTCCGAGTATTCCTTGTGGGTCCCCACAGACAGGCGCCAAAAAAACTTGATGAGTGTTCCAGAAGTGCACGGAGTCGTCAAGTAATACCTCTCGTGCGAGCACGAGAGGGTCGTATTCCCTGGGCCCAAGGATCTACCCTTACTTCCTCTTCGCTTAATGTCTAGCCGACGATTCGAAAGGTTTCTCTAATCTATTAATTTGAATAAGATAACTACAAGTGGAGACTAAAATACGGAGAGGGGTATAAAAATCGGGGAAAGGAACAGTCACGGATGCGGATTCCCTAGGGGCTACTAAAGTGCACGGGATGCTAAGAATGTCATGCAATTGAAGGTATGGACCTAGAGATTTCCTAGATTAGGTCAACCCGATGGTCACGGCCATTGACCCCCTAATCCGGTATAAGTATTGACACGGAATTTCTTCCGATCAAATCCTCATACGATTGCATTAACAAGTGGGGAAATCCCTAATTAGAGCCGGAACACAACTCGGTCTAGCCCTAATGGTGGAGAGGTGCAGAATACCCGATGGTCACGGCGTATTCGTACATGAATCCCTTCCAAACTTGGTGTGTCTAGTACAAGGGCGATGGTCACGCTACCAAGTACAACCTAACAGTTGGTTTACAGAGTTCTCATGTAAGCAACACATCAAATGCACCAAGAATGAATCTCAAAACACAACAATTGCAATAAACAAACTTAAATCATCCAAATACACAAGTTCACCCCAAGGTTCACCGACATCCGGTGACCTTGGGGTCTACTCAAATCCCATACAAACAAATCCAAGCAACAAATCCATGCAAACAACTACAAAAGGCATAATAAAAACTCCCTCAAACAATGGAAGAAGGAAGACAAGCCAAGCTAGGTGGAAAGGCTTCCACGGACGCCGCAATGGGGGCGGCTTCCCTCGTCGTCTACAAACTCCCAAAGAAGAGATCGATGAAGATCTAGCCAAATCCGAGCTTCTCCCTTAGATTTCCCTTCTCCAAAACATGTAATCTTGCCTCTCAAAGATTGGTGAAAATCGGCTTGAAGAACCCTCCAAAAACTCCTCCCCTTGCCCTAGAAGAAATCAGTTTCTTATATACCCCGTCAGTCCATGCGGGCTCCATGCGGGCGCATGGAGCCCGTGAAGCTCACAGCCAAATGCCCAAAAACCTGCCGGTGCTACAGTGCTCAGCTACAGTATTTTCGCTACAGTAATTTTTCTACAGTGTTTTTGCTACAGTAACCGAGACTTGAGAATTCCCAGCAAACCTCACGGGCATCCATGCGGGCGCATGGAGCCCGTGAAACTCCCAGCCAAATGGCCGCAGCAAGAACAACGGCCTGCTACAGTGTCGCTACAGTGCTGCTACAGTACCGGGACCCCAAAAATGCCGTTTTTGATGTCGAATTCATCCGATTTGCATTTTTGAGCATTGTTTGACTCATTTAAGACCTGCAACACCGAAATAACCAATTTAGACATAAAACGGGCATCAATTCGTTAACATGTTCACAAATAATACACGATTAATACATATAAAATACATACATTTAGGCGTTTATCATACCTCGATGAAAGCATGGATTCGGGAGTGTTTGAGGCCGGTACTGTAGCAGGTACTGTTCACAGCCGGCCGAGAAAGAGCAAGACAGAGAATCCACACGCCCATGCGGAAAATACACAGGGGCGTGTGGATACCCGATTCCAGCCCTTTAAAAGATGATTTCAGCCCCGATTTCAGCATTCTTTTCTACATCTTTTCGCCAACTTGAGAGAGGGCTTCGGCTAGGATTTTGAGAGGTATTGGCTAGGGATTTTGAGAGGTTCTACGGCTCTGACATCGTGCTCCGTTTGGAAGAAGGTTAGTGGGAGAGCTTTCGTCGACACCGATCCGGCGAGGTGTATCCTAGTCTGGACAAAGGGACCCTTGCGATGAGTAGAGGACTCTCCACAAGTCCATCGCCACGACTATCGAGGGGGTTTTCTATGGATTCTATGCTTTTACATTCGATTTCATTGATTGTATCCTGCTCCATGGAGAGCTAGACACCCTAGTGGGTACTTAGGTATTTGTGAACCCTAGGATGTATTCGTTTCATTGAATCTTTTTATTATGCTTTCAATTAACTGATGTTTATTATGTGTTCCAATCTTGAATGCTTGATTGTATGAATACTCCTCTAGAGTGACACTAGGGTTGAGAGTTCTTGTTGGTAATCTTGTGAGTGAGTGACACACCACGAGAGTTCGACATAGCTAGGTTGGAGAGGGTTGAGAGGGTGAGTCGAGAGGTAGAGGGGCGTCCCCTTTCCCCTCCGGTGTGATTTATTCTACCTCTATTTCCTTGAGTTCTTTGCGGTCATAGTAGAGTGAATGGGCTAAGGGATGACCTTCCGCTGGGGCTTAGTTGCGGGTGCAACGGAGTGAAGCGTAGAAGTGATCTTAGCATGTAGGGCTTAATTGCACTTGAAACGATTGTCCTAGGCAGACCAATATCCGGGTACCCCATTTATATCGATTACCTTACCTTCTTCTTTACTTGTGCTATCTTTCTTGTTATTGTCTTTACTCACTACTCCTTGTGGATACGATACCCACTCACTTGGGATTATTATTTCGATGACCCCGTGCACTTGCAGGACTTACGCAAGGGGCGTTCGTCAAGTTTTTGGCGTCGTTGCCGGGGAGTAGGCGTTTAGAGATACTTTGCACTTTGTTTTCTTAGATATTCATCCATTCATTCTATTTCATATCTTCTTATTCTATCATCATTCTGATTTCTTTTTCTTTCTTTTTGGGTGCAGCTCCAGGTTATGACCCGAGGGAACCCCTCAATATTGATTGATGGAAATCCCCAGCTTGAATGTACACTTAGAAGGAAAGGGAAAGAACCTGTGCAAGAACAGTCTAATCTAGCTGATTTGGAAGTGGAAGAATCTGAAAAAATGGCAGAACAGAATGAGCAACAACGAACATTATCTGATTATGCCAGACCTTCAGTATTGGGGACACAATCAAGCATTGTGCGTCCCCCGATTACAGCTCAGAACATCGAGCTGAAGACGACATTCATCCATATGTTGCAGCAATAATCACAGTTCAATAGTTTGGCCGATGTGGGTCCAAACAGTCATATAGAGAGCTTTCTAGAGGTGTGTAATATGCTGAAGATAAACGGGGTGACCGATGATGCCATCAAGTTAAGAGCCTTCCCATTTTCCTTAACGGGGAGAGCGAAGCAGTGGCTACACTCATTACCTAGAGCATCTATTACCACATGGGAGGAGATGGTAGAAGCTTTTATTGCCCGTTATTTCCCTCCCATAAAATCTGCAAAGCTTAGGAATGAGATCTCATCCTTTGTTCAGTTGGAATTGGAGTCTCCATTTGAGACGTGGGAAAGCTTCAAGGAGCTCCTGAGAAAGTGCCTGCAACACGAATTCCCGAAGTGGGTGATTGTTCATACTTTTTACAACGGTTTGAATCCGACTGCAAGGCAACTCTTGGATACGGCAGCAGGAGGTACCTTAGGTAGCAAGACCCCCGGTGAGGCCCGTCAATTAATTGAAGAAATGGGGTTAAACAGCTACCAATGGAATGCTAGGGAGAAGAAAAAGGTGGCCGGTCTCCATGAGATAGATGCAGTGACTTCATTGGCGGCTCAAGTGGAATCATTGAGTAAGAAGTTAGATCTTCTAACTTCGAATAGAGTGGCAGCCATGATTACTTGCACCGGGTGTGGTGGAGGACATGCTCCCTCCGATTGCCCGATTTCTATTTGTGATGCATCTTCGGTTGAGAACGTTGATTATGTGGGTAATGCAATGAGGAACCAAGGAAACCCCTATAGCAACACCTACAATCCGGGTTGGAAGAATCATCCCAATTTCTCGTGGAGCAACCAAGGTCCACAAAAGGCCATGGGGCCACCGGGTTTCCAACAACAACAAGCCCCAATCATGGAAAATAGAGTTTCAGTTTTGGAGACCCGAATGACCGATTTGGACAAGGCCTTGACTTGCTTTGTGTAGTCGTCAGATACAAGGTTTCAATCAGTTGAGGCTACACTTCGCAACCATACTGCCTCTTCACACAATCTTGAAAATGAAGTAGGGTACATTGCGAAGTCTCTATTGGAAAGGCCATAAAGAAGCTTGTAGAGTAATACCGAGACCAATCCTAGAGAGCATGTGAAGGCGATCACTTTGTGGTTTTCAGGTTGTAGTAGGCTTCTGAGTGAGAAGCCAAATGAACACGCACCCGAGGTTATAGAGGTCGAGGAGGGAGCAAGCAAAGAGAAGGAGGTGGCACCCCCACCTTTCAAGCCAAAAATCCCTTATCCCACTAGATTGAAGAATGACCAAGGAGATAAACAGTACAAGAAGTTCTTGAGTTTGTTCAAGCAACTCCACATCAATATTCCTTTTGTTGAGGTATTGGCCCAAATGCCTAAGTATGCAAAATTCTTGAAAGACTTGTTGACCAACAAGAGGAAGTAAGAGGAGAGTGCTTTAGTGATTCTAGATGCGTCGTTCTCAGCGGTTTTGCAAAAGAGCATGCTGAACACGAAGAAAGACCCGGGAAGCTTCATCATTCCATGTAATATTGGCAATATGGGTGAAGAAATGGCATTGGCGAGCCTAGGCCTACTCGGATGACTTTGCAACTGGCTGACCGAACGGTGAGACATCCGAGGGCATTATTGAAGATGTGCTTGTCAAGGTGGACAAGTACATTTTTCCAGTTGACTTTGTAATGCTAGATGTCGATGAGGATGCGGATGTACCCTTCATACTTGGGAGGCCGTTCTTACAGACTTCCAAAGCATTGATCGACATGGACGGCGGAGAGCTAACATTGAGAGTTGGAAATTGATAAACGTCTAAAAGTACATATTTTGCATGTATTTGTTCTGTATTCTTCTTTATATTTTTTTGTTGAATTGATGCCCTTTTTGGTCTAAATTGTATTACTTTTGCATTTCAGGCCCTTTAGAAGCCCTGGTAGCTCGGCGACGCGATTGGGGACGAATTCAGCATCAAATAGCGTTTTTCGGGCCGGGGGATTACTGTAGAAGCGTTACTGTAGCAGTTTCACTGTAGCTTATCACGGGCTTCTAAGCAAAAAACCGAAATTCCCGAGGGGTCGGCATACGGCCGGTATACTGACCTGTTTACCGATCGGGATCTGGGCACTTAAAAAGTCTTGATGGGTATTTCTTGGGCATCTACTTCTTGATTTCTTCATCTTCTTTGGGGACAAGGCCGGCTAGGGTTTGGAGAGCACTTCCACAACACTTGAACCCAAGCTTTAGGAGGGCAAAAAGGGAGGAAAATCCGAGCATTTCTCTGCTGGGAGAGCAAGAACGAGGAGGATCTACTTCTAGGGCATCATTGCTTGTAGGTTGAAGACAACGGGAAGCCACCCCTTCGAGTGGTGTCTTCGGAAGGCTTTCTTTGGGGATTCTTGCGTCATTCGACCTTCATCATTTGAGGGAGTGTTCCTCATGTTTACTTTAGTTGTTTGTATGGATTATTTGGTTTTCTTGTTGAGCATGAACAACTAAACCCCTAGGTCACTGGATGTAGGTGAACCTAGGGGGTGAACTTGTGATGTTTTGGATTATTTGAGTAGTTTATGCATGTTTGGCTTGTTGAGATCCTTGTTTGGTGTTCTTACTTGTTTTGGTACATTTGATTGAGTGTTGTACCAAATTCTTGGTAGCACTTTGTAGCATGACCATTGCCTTAGTGCTAGACTCCACCAAATTAGGAAGGGTTTATTGTATAAATACGCCGTGACCATCGGGTATTTGTACCCCTCCAATCCTAGGGTTGAAAACTACTTGTGTGTATTTTGCAATGAATGTCTAAAAGTATGTATTTTGCATGTATTTGTTCTGTATTCTTCTTTATATTTATTTGTTGAATTGATGCCCTTTTTGGTCTAAATTGTATTACTTTTGCATTTCAGGCCCTTTAGAAGCCCTGGTAGCTCGGCGACGCGATTGGGGACGAATTCAGCATCAAACGGCGTTTTTCAGGCCGGGGGATTACTGTAGAAGCGTTACTGTAGCAGTTTCACTGTAGCTTATCATGGGCTTCTCAGCAGAAAACTAAAATTCCCAAGGGGTCAGCATACGGCCGGTATACTGACCCGTTTACCGATCGGTATCTGGGCACTTAAAAGGTCTTGATGGGCATTTCTTGGGCATCTACTTCTTGATTTCTTCATCTTCTTTGGGGACAAGGCCGGCTAGGGTTTGGATAACACTTCCACAACACTAGAACCCAAGCTTTAGGAGGGCAAAAAGGGAGAAAAATCCGAGCATTTCTCTGCGGGGAGAGCAAGAATGAGGAGGGTCTACTTCTAAGGCATCTTTGCTTGGAGGTTGAAGACAACGGGAAGCCACCCCTTCGAGTGGTGTCTTCGGAAGGCTTTTTCTGGGGATTCTTGCATCATTCGACCTTCATCATTTGAGGGAGTGTTCCTCATGTTTACTTTAGTTGTTTGTATGGATTATTTGGTTTTCTTGTTGAGCATGAACAACTAAACCCCTAGGTCACTGGATGTAGGTGAACTAGGGGGTGAACTTGTGATGTTTTGGATTATTTGAGTAGTTTATGCATGTTTGGCTTGTTGAGATCCTTGTTTGGTGTTCTTACTTGTTTTGGTACATTTGATTGAGTGTTGTACCAAATTCTTGGTAGCACTTTGTAGCATGACTATTGCCTTAGTGCTAGACTCCACCAAACTAGGAAGGGTTCATTGTATAAATACGCCATGACCATCGAGTATTTGTACCCCTCCAATCCTAGTGTTGAAAACTACTTGTGTCTCCACCCTAACTTGTGAAAACCGACATTCTCCTTGCAACCGTGTGGGAAGTTGGGCGGAAGAGATTCCGCGCTCAACACTTGCACCGGGTTAGGTGTCAAATGCCGTGACCATAGGGTTGACCTAGGTTTTGGTTTTCTCCCGTGTTTTGCTTGTTTTGTATTTCTTAAGAATTCTTCTCGCTTTTCATTTTGCTTTCTTTTCTTTGTTTCTCTTACCTTGAGATCGGTGAGCTAAACAACAGGTATGAAGTGAGTAGGGTAGCTCTTCAGGCCCCTTGGGAATACAACCCACTCATGCGTGCGCGAGTGGTTTATTACTTGACGACCCCGTGCGCTTGCGGGTGTTCACACTTTGTGTCGATCAAGTTTTTGGCGCCGTTGCCGGGGACCAATCACTGAGGAATATTTGGAAAGCTTTACACTTGTTGATTTAGCCTTTTCTTTTTCTTTTGTTTTTGCTCGTTTGTTTTGTTTGTCTTTTGTGTTTTTGGTTATTGAACTTTTGTAATTATTGCATCTTTTTATTTCTTTCACACCTTTTTACTTTAATCATGTGTATAACTAACAACTATCTTACGACCCTTTGTCTGCAGCATCTCCACCCTTTCTACTCAGATGAACCAGTTCAGGGGGATTGCATGGACTTCAATTACAATCAATGGAAGAAAGGTTTTTCTGAGGACTTTTTTTCGCAAATTGTTCGAAATCAATGAGCTCAATCGATCTTCAATGATTATCTTAAATCAGAATGGGGAAAGAGAATAGAAGACACTCTCCTATCAAGTAGTCAGCCTAATTGTATTCATGATGAACTAGATAATGGACCGGAGGGACCACCCAAGTTAACTTGTGCAATTATTGAGGAGGTCATTCAGCCCACACTTGAAAGCCTAAAAGAGGTGAACTACGCCCTGAGAGATGACTCGAATATAATTGGGGCAGAGTTTCAAGTGAAGGAATATAGTTCGAGCAGTGGTGGTGACTTAGAAGAAATGGAGGAGATTGAGGAACATGATTTTAAAAATTACGGAAGGGTAAAGTCGTCAATTGAAGAACCACCAGAGTTAGAATTGAAATCCCTCATTGAGCACTTAGAATATGCCTTCCTAGGGGAAGAATCGACACTCCCTGTTGTCATCGCTTCAGATTTAACAAGGGAACAGAAGGATCAGCTCTTGAGCGTGCTGAGAAGGCATAAAAAGGCAATTGCGTGGAAGATCTCTGACATTAGAGGAATCAGCCCATCTTTTTGTACTCATAAAATACTCATGGAGGATAATCACAAACCCACTGCAATTCCCCAATGAAGGCTTAACCCCAACATGATGGAGGTCGTGAAAAAGGAAGTCATAAAGTTGCTTGATGCGGGCATTATTTATCCGATCTCTGATAGCGCATGGGTGAGCCCAATGCAAGTGATGCCAAAGAAAGGGGGGATGACGGTCATCACTTATGAAAAAAATGAGCTTATTACCACGAGAACCGTCACAGGTTGGAGAGTCTGCATCGACTATAGGAAACTCAATGATGCTACGAGGAAGGATCATTTTCCTTTACCGTTCACGGACCAGATTCTCGACAGACATGCAGGACATTCATATTACTGTTTCTTGGATTGACTTTCGGGATACTTTCAGATTCCTATCGCCCCAGAAGACAAAGAGAAGACTACTTTCAGATTCCTATCGCCCATGGGTGAACTTGTGAAAAATGCACGGGCGTGGGTAATTTCCGCACGCCCGTATGAAACTCTGCAGAGAAGCTCTCTCCATTCCGAGAAGGCACAGGGGCATGCAGTTGCCCCTGTGAGTTGGGCCTGTGAATGTCCATACCCGTGCGGAATTTCCATATGGATGTGTGAACACTTAGAAATTTTTCTCGGGTGTACAAAGAAGCCAAAGGGGCGTGCGGCTGCCCTTGTGGGTCGAGCGTACGGGAGTGGGTATTTTCTGCACGCCTGTGCTAGAGCATTCAGAGATAGTGAGTGTCTTCCCCAGAGCACACAGGGATGTGCATCTGCCCCTGTGATGTTCTCCTGTGGAGGCGCACGGGCGTGGGTAATTTCCGCACGCCCGTGTGGATGCGTAGAATTCCATGAGACGTGAGTTATTCCTTAAAATCCTTGTGGATTCTCTTTTTCTTCATCTCTAATCAACCGATAAACACCCCTTATCATCTTCCCGGCCCCTCATCGTTGTTTTGGAAGATTTTTCTTCACATTTCGTGCCAATTTTCGAAGTATTCATATCTATTTCACCGGTAACCCTTTTTATCCTCTATTCTTCGCAAATTATGGGTTTTTCGTTGATTGAAGGTCCTGAGTGTGACAATTTTCATGTTATAATGTTTTGTGCATGTTTAGAAAGCGTTTAGGCGCAATTTTAAGTTGAATTTTTGGAGAATTGGCGTACAACCGTGCAGATTTCACGCCCTACAGATCCACATGGGTGTGGATAATTTCCACATGCCCATGTGGAATTCTGCAGTATACTGTTTCTGACTTCTTTGATCGGTTTTTCATCTTTTATTACAGGGATGGCACCTCAAGTATGGAAAAATGAAGTTAAGCATCTCAGAACACCCTACCTGAGCCAGTATATATGAGGTTCTCAAATCCCGAGCATCAGGCTTGATTTGAGAGATTATCAGCACTGGGTTTTGGTCAGACTCGCTTTGTAGATCTGCAAGTGCTGAGAAATATTCAGCGGGGTGACGAGCTAGCTGATGAGATAGATGAGATGCTAGCAGTACGAAGTGGAGGAGATACAGCGGAGGGTTCCTGGCAGGTGCCCAGGACTCAGGTTGCACCGACAAGGACTAGAGCACCACTTGCAGCACAGGAGACAGTCTGGCGCTCAGTACACATCTTTACTCCCCCTCGAGCTCATGATTGTATTTAGAGGTTCGAGAGTGATGTGGGTGAGCTTCGGACTGAGATAGCGGAGCTCCGGGCTATACAGGCAGTGTAGTACACTAAGATGTTGGCCCGTTTCGACGTGGTACAGTAGCTATTGATGGGCAGACCACTGGTACCCCCACCCCCTGCTCTAGCACCAGCACCAGTATACCCACCTACACCTTTTGAGTATCCCGCAGTAGCAGCGAAGCGGAGACAGGATGATATCGACACTTGACTTTATTTTATTTCCGCATTTTACTTTGGACTTGTACACTCAGAAAGGACTTTCCTTCAGAGTTTATTTTCATTTTGTGTCTCGAGTTGTATTCATTGCTTTATCTTTTATATACTCGATTTGTTTTTATTTTTGTTAAGCTTCACTGAACCCCCTCATGTATGCGTGCAGATGGTCTTGTCATCATGGGAATTCAGACTTTGTCATGGGCACGGCTAAGGTGTTTCGGCACTTGGCCGTGTGAGCTTCACAACCCGTTAGAACATTACTCCCAAGGATTTAGCGCCATCAAATGCAACACTAGGAGTCAAGGGAGTATTATATTGATTGCTTCTCCCACATTTGAATTTAATTGATATATTTTGAGCGAGCTTGCATGTGTACATTGGGGACAATGTACAACTTAAGTGTGGGGGGGAGTTTCATAGTGCACACATCTCTTTTATACTAGTTTTGATTGATATACATGCTCACATAGCCAATGGCTATCTCATAAGATGAGTGAAAGCTACCACTCCGGTAGAAAGAGCTACCACCTCGAAAGTGTGAAAGCCACCTTAGCGGCCGCTTTGGAAAGGGCTACCTTAGAGGATGTATGAATCTACTACCATCTTTGAAATTTTGTTACTTTTTGTAGATAAATAAGTCCCTTGTGCTTAGAACTTTGAGGAGTATACTTTGGGTTGCTTTGAGTGAGTTCACACAATTACATGATTTTGGGTTTGTTGTCCTTTTTTATTCAAGTTTTTAGCTAGAGGATTGATTTTTCGTATTTAGTGTTGAAATTTCCCTTACTTGAGGACAAGCAAAAGCCTAAGTGTGGGGGTGTTTGATAAGTGCTTGTTCGATAAGATTGCGAAGTATTCTTTCCTTATGATGAGCATTACTTTTTTGGGGTTTTAACGCTAATATATATGTATTTATGTTACTTTGATGCATGTACGGTTGTGAGGCCGATTATTAAAGAAAGAAGCCAATGTGGGTCATAATGCACCAATTTGGAGGAAATCTTGAGAAGGTTCAGACGCGAAGACATAGGTCGGGTTCGAGATACGAGAATGTGTGCCAACGTCCTGGTATTCAAGTTAGCACAATGATTTGGAGGGGCACAAGGGCAGCCACATTCAACCATTCCGACTTGTGTATATATAACAAGATCTCCAGCAACATGTCCGTTATTGAAGAAGCAAAGTGATCCATGACGTAAACGTGTGCCAGTTTGTATTACCTCGATAAAAGCATGGATTCGGGAGTGTTTTTGGGTCGGTACTGTAGCAGTATACTGTAGCGTTTCACTGTAGCTGGTACTGTTCGCAAGCGGCCGAAAACGAGCGAGACAATGAATCCACATGGGCGTGTGGAAATTACACACGCCCGTGCGAAAAATCCACAGGGATGTGTGGATGCCCGATTTTAGCCCCGATTTCAGCATTCTTTTCTCCATCTTTTTGCCAACTTGAGAGAGGGCTTCGGCTAGGGTTTTGAGAGGTATTGGCTATTGATTTGGAGAGGCTCTATAGCTCCGACATTGCGCTCCGTTTGGAAGAAGGTTAGTAGGAGAGATTTCGTCGGCACCGATCCGGTGAGGTGTATCCTAGGTCGGACAAAGGTACCCTTGCGATGAGTAGAGGACCCAAGTGGGTACTTGGGTATTCGTTTCATTGAATCTCTTTATTATGCTTTCAATTAATTGAAGTTTATTATGAGTTCTAATCTTGAATGCTTGATTGTATGAATACTCCCCTAGAGTGACACTATGGTTGAGAGTTCTTGTTAGTAACCTTGTGAGTGAGTGACACACCATTAGAGTTAGATATAGCTATTTTGGAGAGGGTTGAGAGTGTGAGTCGAGTGGTAGCAGAGCGTTCCCTTTTCCCTCCGGTGTGATTTATTCTACCTCCGTTTCCTTGAGTTCTTTGCAGTCATAGTAGATTGAATAGGCTAAGGGATGACCTTCCGCTGGGGCTTAGTTGCGGGTGCAACAGAGTGAAGTATAGAAGTGATCTTTGCATCTAGGGCTTAATTGTGGCTAGGGACCTTCCACCTGGACAAAAAGGTTAGGTATACATTTAGGAAGAGGATTTATCACTTTGAATCCCTAGAACTCATTGCAATTCTATACAAGTGCGTGGTTGAGAGGTTATTCAATTTTTCCTTCGGGACATGTATAGAGTTAGGCATGGTTGACCTTAGATTTGGGACCATGTATTAAAGGATCTCCATGACTCAATATTGCATTAGTTAGGAAGCATAATAGAGGGTTCTTGCACTTGAAACGATTGTCCTAGGCGGAACAATATCCGGGTACATCATTTATATTGATTGCCTTACCTACTCATTTACTTGTGCTGTCTTTCTTGTTGCTTTTACTTTGTTATTTGATATCTTGTCACACATATCACTATTCATATTTCACATAGGTAAGAAACAATTTAAGTGTCTTTACTCCCTACTCTCTATGGATACGATACCCACTAATATGGGATTATTACTTCGATGACCCTGTGCACTTGTGGGACTTACGCAAGGGGCATTGGTCAGTGAACCGCCATTGTCTATGTGAGCATGTATATCAATCAAAACTAGTATAAAAGAGATGTGTGCACTATAAAACTCCCCCCCCACACTTAAGTTGTACATTGTCCGCAATGTATACATACAAGCTCACTCAAAATATATCAATTAATTTCAAATGTTGGAGAAGTAATCAAAATAATACTCCCCTGACTCCCAGTGTTGCATTTGATGCCGCCATGTCCTTGGGAGTAATGTTCCAACGGGTTGTGAAGCTCACACGGCCAAGTGCCGAAACACCTTGGCCGTGCCCATGACAAAGTCTCAATTCCCATGATGACAACACCATCATATAAAAGATATATAAAAACAACTTGAGTATATAAAAGATAAAGCAGTGAATATAACTCGAGACAACAACATGAAAATAAACTCAGAAGGAAAGTCCTTTCTGAGTGTACAAGTCCAAAATATAAATGCAGAAGTAGTAAAAATGAAGAAACAACAAGTCAAGTGTCGGTGTCACCCTCTGGCTCTGCTGTTGCTGCTGGATACTCAAAAGATGCGGGAGGTGGTGGTGATGGTGATGCTGGAGGGGTCGAGGGTGTCCTCGGCTGTAGGACAAAGGGCGAGGCGACGTCTTGCTCTAAGATCTGCTGTAATGTATCGAAACGTGCCATGAACTCTTTATACTGTGCGGCCTGCACAGCCCTAATCTCGGCAATCTCTGCTCGAGCCTCTCAAAGCGATCATGGGCTCGAGATGGTGAAAACATGCGTACTAGGGGGTGGGTCCTCTGCCACTAGAGGTGCCTCGGTCTCTATCGGTGTTGGCTGAGGCTCGGGGACAGGCTGGGAAGCCTCGGCATCATCACCCTCCTCCTCGGCTATCTCTGGGGCCGGTAGAACAAGCGCATAAACCCCCGTCCGAACCCTGCGGACCATGCCCATCAATCTCATCGTCTCGAGGCTCAGGAGAGCAGCTGTACTCGTCTTCTCAGCTCCGCAAATCGCGCCCAAGAGACCCATGCCCAGAACTAATCTCGTAATGTACGGGGCAGAGAAGATCACTTCCAATCTAGCATAGTACCCCTGATGTCTAATGTACTCTGTGATGATGTGCCCTAGATGAATCGGTATGCGATGCACCATCGAGTACAAGTATAGAAGCTCCTGCCGGCTCAGAATGCCAGTGCTATCACCACAGCCATTCACCGACCTACTCATAATTACATGTAAATATCGATACGCAGGTTAGGAAAGGCACATGGCCTTGGACATCCCGTGTTCATACTGGCCCTTACCACATAGTGCTCTGCAAGCTCTCTGCGGAGTCAAAGCTCTAGGATTATCTGTCGGTAACTAAGAATACTTTTCAATGTCTGTAAATGCTTCCTTGTACAAGCCGAGCAGAACTAAACACTGAGTGATACTCAGGCTATGGTGATGTCCAAGTGCTCTGAACTGAATAGCGTCAAGACTTTTGAATCTTGCATAGGATCTATCGAACTTAAATGATGACAGAACCTCCAATGTAAGCTCCCGGATGGCTCGCTCTCTAATTGACAATAGCTGCCTCCAACCACCCACCGACACGAGATCCTCGACCTCATCTGCAAGCTTATCTCCCTGCTGTAAATCTCTCAATATACTCGTGTCCAAGAACCAAGTTTGTCCGAACCGAAATCTCGATAGACGCTCAAACCGAACCTCGTGCTCGGGGATAGTGAATCGCATGCTCTCAGACTCAGGAGACGACTCTTGCGGCCGTTTATCAACTTGCTTCTTTGATCTGGGTGCCATAATCTGCAAAATTTGAAAGAAAATCGATCAAACAAGTCAATGAAGCAATGCTGTAGAAATCCACATAGTCATGCAGAATTTCCGCACGCTCGTGTGGATCCACGGGGCTTGAACCACACATGGTTGCGGCTCAAAAATCCAAAAACACACCTTTAAATTGGTTCTAACTTCATTCTAAACATGCATAATCATTCTAATTGTAGAAACGAAGCATTATTGACCAGTTTTATCGATTAAAATCAGGAATTGATGAAGAAAACAAAAGATAGGGCTTAACGACGAGTTGAAATGAAAAACCATGAATTGACCGGAAAACCAAGTAAAAATCACTCCAAAAACGGCAGTACGAAGTTGGGAAAAAAGCGTGAAGGTGCTCTCAGGCGCAGAGGGAGTATGGGAATGAGAAGAAACGATAATCCTTTAAAAAGGACTCGCGCCTCTTGGCGTTCTGTGCATCCGCACGAGCGTGCGGAAATTACCCACGCCCGTGCGCCTCCATAGGAGAGCTTCACAGGGACAGATGCACGCCCTTGTGCACTCTCGGGAAAACCCTCACTGTCTCTGAATGCTCTCATACGGGCGTGCCGAAAATACCCATGCCCGTGCGCCTGACCCACAGGGGCAACCGCACGCCCCTGTGGCTTCTCTGTACATCCGAGAAAATTTCTAAGTGTTTCGCACGCCCATACGGAAAGTCCGCACAGGCTTGGGCATTTACAAGCCCAACTCACATGGGCAGCCGCATGCCTATGTGCCTTTTCGGGTTGAAGAGAGCTCCTCTGTAGAGGGTCACACAGGCGTGTGGAAATGACCCACTCCCGTGCGCTTTTCAAAAGTTCACCCACAGGGCCGAGGCCACGCTCCTGTGTGCTCTCGGGATAATCTGCCAAGACT
Organism: Dioscorea cayenensis subsp. rotundata; assembly: GCF_009730915.1. Lineage (NCBI taxonomy): Eukaryota > Viridiplantae > Streptophyta > Magnoliopsida > Dioscoreales > Dioscoreaceae > Dioscorea > Dioscorea cayenensis. The sequence goes on from NC_052487.1 coordinate 5,756,588, forward strand.
CTGCAGGAAAATGCACGCCCATGCGGAAATTACCCACGGGCATGTGAAAATCGCAAGGTCTCTCACAGGGGCGAGTCCACACCCTTGTACCGTCTCTGGATGAGCTCACAGTACAAATCCACGGGCGTGCGGAAATTCCACATGCCTGTACGTTTTCTCTGGATGCCTTAGAAAAAAATCTGCAGGATCTGCAGCACATTTTTGAACATGTGCACACACTCAGAGCCTGCCTTAATATGCAACTAGACCAGTTAAAAACATGAGAAATAGCTTATACGACCAAAACTTCGCCAAATCCACATGAAAACACACGATGACATTTAAACTCCACAATGAAATCACGGCAAAAGCAAATAAAAATCACGACACCAACACTCAATAATTTATTCTTGCAAGTAAACTAAACTAAAACTAAGAAAACAGTAAGCACTTGGGTTGCCTCCCAAGAAATGCTTGTTTAACATCACTTAGCTTCACGTACCTTGTCTTACCTCACGGGGGTTCATAGATGAAGTTTGCCCTCTTACCCATGGCTTGGAAGCATGATGAGCACAATCTCTTGACGGTAGATGGTGAATTATTGGGCTTTGGACCACCTAGCAATGGTTCAACCACCTTGTTCGGTTCACGCACGTCTCCAACAGCCTTGGAGCATTTCTGGTGGCATGTCCTAGCCCTCTTCAACTTCCGGAGCACCTTCTTCAGGATCCCTGAAGTATATGGTTCTTCTTCCGTCGAACCAAGCATCATAACTTCTTCATTGTCCTCCTCTTGGTTGAACAAACCTTCGTATGGATCCGGGTTGAACATTTCTGCATGTATTCATCAACAAGCTCATCAGTTATGTATAGAAAATATAAAGTATCATCGAAATCAAAAGAATGCCACATGGCTTCAGCAAGGCGGTATGTGAGCTTATCATCTCCAACTCTCAATGTTAGCTCTCCGCCGTCCATGTCGATCAATGATTTGGAAGTCTGTAAGAAATGCCTCCCAAGTATCAAGGGTATATCCACATCCTCATCGACGTCTAGCACCATAAAATCAACCGGAAAAATGTACTTGTCCACCTTGACAAGCACATCTTCAATAATGCCCCTCGGATGTCTCACCGTTCGGTCCACCAGTTGCAAAGTCATCCGAGTAGGCCTAGGCTCGCCCAAGCCTAGCTTCTGAAAGAAGATGTATGGCATGACGTTGATGCTAGCTCCTGAGTCCGCCAATGCCATTTCTTCACCCATATTGCCAATATTACATGAAATGATGAAGCTTCCTGGGTTTTTCTTCTTTTTCGGCATGCTCTTTTGCAAAACCGCCAAGCACAACGCATCTAAAATCACGGAAGCACTCTCCTCTAACTTTCTCTTATTGTTCAACAAGTCTTTCAAGAATTTTGCATACTTAGGCATTTGGGCCAATGCCTCAACAAAAGGAATATTGATGTGGAGTTACGTGAACAAACTCAGGAACTTCTTGTACTGTTCATCCCCTTGGTTATTCTTCAATCTAAAGGGATAAGGGATTCTTAGCTTGAAAGGTGGATGTGCCACCTCTTTCTCTTTGCTTACTCCCTCCTCGACCTCTATGACCTCAGGTGCGTGTTCATTTGGCTTCTCACTCGGAAGCCTACCTTCAACCTCATAACCACTTCTCAAAGTGATTGCCTTCACATGTTCTCTATGATTGCTCTCGGTATTACTCGGCAAGCTTCCTTGTGGCCTTTCCGATAGAGACTTTGCAATCTGCCCCACTTGATTCTCAAGATTATGTAAAGAGGCGGTATGGTTGCAAAGTGTAGCCTCAACTGATCGAAACCTTCTATCTGACGACTGCACAAACCTAGTCAAGGCCTTCTCCAAATCGGTCATTCGGGTCTCCAAACCTGAAACTCTGTTTTCCATCTTTGGGGCTTGTTGTTGTTGGAAACTCGGTGGCCCCATGGCCTTTTGTGGACCTTGGTTGCTCCACGAGAAATTGGGATGATTCTTCCAACCCGGATTGTAGGTGTTGTTGTAGGGGTTTCCTTGGTTCCTCATTGCATTACCGACATAATCAATGTTCTCAACCGAAGAAATGCTTCCTATGTTGTTTCTTTGATTTTGTGGAATCTAAGGCTTGAAACAAATTTTGAATTGTTGAAAGGAAATGCTTCCTATGTTGTTTCTTGTGTTGGGATTTGCAAATTAAATTGTGTTAAAAGCTTGAGCTTTACTTGTGTTTTATCTTGTCCTCATGCAAATGGCCGAGGTTTTATTGATTTTGTGATTATGGATGGATATTGTACTCCGAGTGGAGTTGTGTTTATTGTGTTTATTGTGGCGATTGTTTTGGTGATATCCTACTGCAGTAGGCGGTCTTCACGACCAGTCTGTTGAGGTGCTGTGTTGACCGGCTGATTACTACGAGGGCCAGTTCAGGTGAGAGTGTATAGCCCTGACTAGATATTCATTGGGTAGCCGGAGTCACAACCCGGTGAACTGATGGGTCAACATATAGGGGATGAGTACCTTAGCGGCTCTGAACCTAGCCATTGCCACGGCAAAGGTTTAGAGAGTTTTCTAGACCATGTTATGTTGGGTGAGTGTTGGGTATTGTGTTTATTTATTTCAAAACCATGATATTTTGTTGTTTTTACTTGTATTTAAAGCCATGTTTTATGATTTTTGTGTTGTAAACCCTAGTTGTTGTAAAAAGGGTTTTCTTGGTATTATTATGTTATTTTACTTCTTTTAAAGACTTTTATTATGCGTGTTAATGTTTCTAAACTAGTATTATTTTTGGTTAAGCATTTATTTTGATGATTTATTATTATTTTTGCTGTTGGTGTATTTTCTGCTAAGGTTGTGCTAACCTCCCCTCACTGAGTAACTTTAGTTACTCATCACTCTTTCTTCCTCCCAGTCTATTGCAGGTTGTAGGTGCGACTATGTGGCAGCGTACTGGGCATTTGCTACTGTTCTATCTTCTATTGTATTTCCTTCAGTTCATGTATGTTGTTATGAAACATGTTATAAGACCTATGGATGCACTAGTGTGTAGAAAAACCTTGTTGCATGGTTTAGTATTTAAATACTCTTAAACTTTTGTGTATTAGCATTTCCTACCGTTGTTAGTGTTGTTTCCCTGTGTACTTTGTCAACATCTATATTTTCTATATCCTACTGTTGTTGTTGTTGTTGTTGTTGTTGTTACTATCTTTGTGTAACATTATTCTTTTCTGCTATATATCTGCGTTATATATATTGTTGAATCCAGGTGTATTGATCACCCTTACGGCATCGTAAGGGTTGAGTGGAGGGGTATCCCTCCTCGGGATTGCTGCGGCGATTGTCGCCTCCCGTGGGCCCGCGGGTCAGGGCGTGACAATTTTATTGGTATCAGAGCTACTGGTTTAGACTAATAGCTTCACCTTGTTCTTGTCTTTGACTGTCTTCTGTAGTAACGAGTGGATCCAGTTAGAGTTGAGCATGTAGAATTGTTGCATATAGGAATTGATTTTGAAAGTTATTTGGGTGTCTTTTTTTAGTAAAAATGCCAGTACAACTCCCGTGCACACGCGGTAGAGCAGTTGCTCCTACTGTTGAGCCTATTACTACACCGCCTATAGGTTGACGGCGTGGAGTGCCATCTCCACCGTCCACTCCTTCGCCGCTTAGGCAGGAGGCCAATTCTAGGCATGTACCTACCGTAGCAGTGTCAGTGCATCCTCCAGGAGTACCTGAACCTGTGCCCCAGACCCCAGCGCCCAAGTTAGCACCGTCCCAGAGGCGATACAGGCGTTTAGAACCTATTGGGACAATCAGGCTAGGCAGCTGACCTATCAGGAGTTTAGAGACTTCATGAGCTTTTGGAGCATGTATGGAGGGTATGTACCGACTGCGCAGCCACCTGGTTCAGCACCACCTCGAATGCAGTCAGTTCCCCTAGTCCCTGTAGAGGACAGTAGTTCCAGCCAAAGTTTGTTCCTGTCTAAGCTCCTGAAGAAAGCACGACAGTTAGGCTGCAATTCTTTTGATGGTACGAGGGATGCCATGGTCGCCAAAGAGTGGCTAAAGCAGGTGATAGCTACTTTCGACGACATGGTTCTAGAAGAAGAGTTGAGGCTGAAGGTCGCTACGAGGTTACTTGACAGCAGAGCCAGAGTCTGGTGGGAAAGTCTGAAAGGTCATTTCTATGATGTTTTGAGTTGGTCAGAATTTCATAGGGAGTTTGACGAGGAGTACTACACCCATTTCCATAGAGAACAGAAAAGGCAAGAGTTCATGCAGTTGAACCAGGGTAACAAATCTGTGATAGAGTATGAGACAGAATTAAAGGACCTAGCAAAGTTTGTACCAGAACTGGTAGGTTCTGAGGAAGTTTTGTGTTCAAAGTTTGAGGCCGGATTCAACCTCAGCGTTCGGGAGAGGATGTCAGTCACACGAAACCAGAGCTTTAAAGAAGTAGTGTGGTTGGCCCTTCGAGCAGAAAAGTTGGTTCTAGAAGGCAGATGAATAAGAGAAAGCATCAGTAAAAGGAGAGGTACAGAAATGAGTCAACACTCAAAGAAGAGCAGAGGTGAGAGTTCGTCTAGTGGTGCACCTTCAGTTGGTTTCTTCATGGTTCCATCAGCCCAGAACAGTGGACAGAAGAGTTTAGTACCTTCAGGCAGTGTGTCAGGTACAAGATCAGTAGGAACTATGCGACAGTGTTGGAATTGTCATAAGTTCCATGAAGAACGATGTCGAGAACAGCGCAGATGTTATCAGTGTGGACAAACGGATCACATCAGGACGCAGTGTCCACTGTTGACCCGTGGGGACCTTGCTCCAGGACTTAATCCAGGTCATCCTACTCTGTCTAGAGGTTCACAACCTGTGGCTCAAGCACAGACCACCGCTACCAGATCCGTAGCAGCGAGCAACACCCCTCAGTCAGTAGGATCACGCCCGCAGACTAGATCTCAGACCAGGATCTTTGCCCTGACTAATGAAGAACCCAAGTGTGAAGCGGACATGATCACAGGTACTATATCTATCTTTTTGTTTGATGCATGTGTATTGTTAGACTCTGAGTCATAGAGATCTTTTGTCATGTAAAAAGGAAATTTCGAGGGCGAAATTTTCTTAAGGGGGGTAGAATGTTATAACCATGTGTTACTGTAGATTGATATAGCCCATTTCTATACATTTTTCAGCACAACACTGTAGCAATATAGTCCTGTAGCAGCCTGATCCTGTAGCAGACCAGTCCAGTAGCAGCCTGGTTCTATAGCGATTTGTTACTGTAGAAGCCCGGTCCTGTATTAGTCTGTTACTGTAGCAATTCGTTACTATAGCAGCACGAATTTCCTTCTCTTAAAACCTTTTTTCTTCTTCTTCTTCTTCTTCTTCTTCTTCTTCTTCTTCTTCTTCTTCCCTAGTTTGGCCGAACCCTTTCTTCTTCCTAATTTTTTTTCCGGTGAGATTTTCCGGCCAACCAAGTGTCTTCATCCTTCATTCCTCACTCTTGACCTTGGTAAGCTTGGATTTATTGTTTTATACAGTATTTTTCTTGTTTTTAGATTTTCTTGAAAACCTAGATTTCTCCATGGATTTACTTGTTTATAGGCTTAAATTGAAGCCATTGACTTGTTGTTCATGTATGAGGATGTTTGTGAAGAAATTTCTTGAATTGGTGTTGTAAATTTGGAGAAAATCTTAGTTTAAGGGCCGGTTTTACTGTAGCACCGGCAATCTTGAGTTGTTTCTTTGATTTGTTTGGATTAGAATGAAGCTAAAACCCCTAGGAATTCATTGGTAACCTTTAAACCTAGCTTTGAGCCAACCCTAGGATCCAATTAGGGTTGTTTGTTAGAAAACTTAGGGTTTTTCTTGTTTGTTTTGTTTTTTATAATTATTGTTGTGTTTTGTTATACTTTGGCAAGGAGAAGAAGTCTTGGCTCAAGGCAAAGGTTTAGCCGAGGAGTAGCTTGCGAGGAAGACGAATTGCCAATTCGGTGAGTGGATTTGTTTAGCATAGCTTTATTAGAAGAATGCCAATAGCTAGATATATATATATATATATATATATATATATATATATATACATATCATGTTTTTAAGTAAGTTTTTATTGATTTACACTTGTTTGGTATTTTGGTGAATGATAGTTATTATTGAGAAAATTTTGGATGTCTCGTTTGGCATATGATTTGTTATCGTGGGAATTGTGATTGATATATATATCCATGAGTTTGCGAAATCTTTGTTTTGTATGAAACTTGAGATTTGTTGTGGAAATCTTTGATTTTGTGGAATCTAAGGCTTGAAAAAATTTTCAAATTGTTGAAAGGAAATGCTTCCAATGTTGTTTCTTGTGTTGGGATTTGCAAATTAAATTGTGTTAAAAGCTTGAGCTTTACTTGTGTTTATCTTGTCCTCGCGCAAATGGCCGAGGTGTTATTGATTTTGTGATTATGGATGGATATTGTACTCCGAGTAGAGTTGTGTTATTGTGGTGATTGTTTTGGTGATATCCTACTGTAGTAGGTGGTCTTTACGGCCAGCCTGTTGAGGTGGCGTGTTGACCGGCTGATTACTACGAGGGCCAGTTCAGGTGGGAGTGTATAGCCCTGACTAGATATTCATTGGGTAACCGGAGTCACCAACTGGTGAACTGATGGGTCAACATAAAGGGGATGAGTACCTTAGCGGCTCTGAACCTAGCCATTGCCACGGCAAAGGTCTATAGAGTTTTCTAGACCATATTATGTTGGGTGAGTGTTGGGTATTGTGTTTATTTATTTCAAAACCATGATATTTTGTTGTTTTTACTTGTATTTAAAGCCATGTTTTATGATTTTTGTGTTGTAAACCCTAGTTGTTGTAAAAAGGGTTTTCTTGGTATTATTATGTTATTTTACTTCTTTTAAAGACTTCTATTATGCGTGTTAATGTTTCTAAACTAGTATTATTTTTGGTTAAGCATTTATTTTGATGATTTATTATTATTTTTGCTGTTGGTGTATTTTCTGCTAAGGTTTTGCTAACCTCCCCTCACTGAGTTACTTTAGTTACTCATCCCTCTTTCTTCCTTCCAGTCTGTTGTAGGTTGTAGGTGTGCCTGTGTGGCAGCGTACTAGGCATTTGCTACTGTTCTATCTTCTATTGTATTTCCTTCAGTTTATGTATGTTATTGTTGTTATGAAACATGTTATAAGACCTATGGATGCACTAGTGTGTAGAAAACCTTGTTGCATGGTTAAGCATTTAAATACTCTTAAACTTTTGTGTATTAGCATTTACTACCATTGTTAGTGTTGTTTCCCTGTGTATTTTGTGAACATCTATATTTTCTATATCCTACTTTTGTTGTTGTTGTTGTTGTTACTATTGTTGTGTAACATTTTTCCTTTCTGCTCTATATTTGTGCTATATATATTGTTGAATTCCAGGTGTATTGATCAGCCTTGCGCCATCCAGAGGGTTGAGTGGTGGGGTATCCCTCCTCGGGATTGCTGCGGTGATTGTCGCGTCCCGTGGGCCCGTGGGTCGAGGTGTGACAAATAGATTGGCGGCCGTGACTACTTACACCTGGTGTGGTGTTGGACATGCTTCATCCGATTGCCCAATATCTATTGGTGGTGCATCTTCGGTGGAGAAAGTCGACTTTGTGGGTAATGCAATGAGGAACCAAGGGAATCCATATAGCAACACCTACTATCTGGGTTTTAGGAGGACCACAAAAGGCTATGGCACCACCCGGTTTCCAACAACAACAAGCCCCAAACAGGGAGAACCGAGTTTCAGGCTTGGAGACCCAAATTACCGATTTGGAAAAGGCCTTGACTAGATTTGTGTAATCATCAGATACAAGGTTTAAATCGGTTGAGGCTACACTTCGCAACCACACCGCTTCTTTGCACAATCATGAGAATCAAGTGGGGCAGATTATGAAATCTCATTTAGAGAGATCACAAGGAAGCTTGCCAAGTAATACCGAGACCAATCTTAGAGAGCATGGGAAGGAGATCACATTGAGAAGTGGTCGTGAGGTTGAGTGTAGGCTTCCGAGTGAGAAACCTAATGTAGATGTACCCGAGGTCATAGAGGTTGAGGAGGGAGTAAGCAAAGAGAAGGAGGTGACACCCCTACATTTCAGGCCAAGAATCCCTTATGCCTTGACAAACGCACCTTGCATAAGTCCCGGAAGTGCACGTGGTCGTCAAAGTAATAATCCCAGGTGAGTGGGTATCGTATCCACAGGGAGTAGGGAATAAAAACACTTAATTTGTTTCTCAACAATGTGAAAGATAAATAGTGACGAACGCCCCCTGTGTAAGTCACACAATTGCACGGGGTCGTCAAAGTAATAATCCCAGGTGAGTGGGTATCGTATCCACAGGTAGTAGGAAATAAAAACACTTAATTTGTTTTTCAACTATGTGAAAGATGAATAGTGATATGTGTGATAAGATATCAATTAACAAAAGTAAAAGCAAGAAGAAAGAGAGCACAAGTAAAGGAGAATGTAAGGCAATCGATAAAGATGGGGTACCCGGATATTGTTCCGCCTAGGACAATCGTTTCAAGTGCAAGAAAACCACTATTATGCTTCCTAACTAATGTAATAGTGAGTCATGGAGATCTTTTAATACATGGTCCAAAATCTAAGGTCAACCATGCCTAACTCTATACATGTCCCATAGGAGAAATTGGATGACCTCTCAACCTCGCACTCGTATAGAATTGCAATGAGCTCTAGGGATTCCAAGTGATAAATCCTGTTCCTAAATGTAGACCTAAACCTTTGGTCCAGGTAGAAGATCCCTAGCCACAATTAAGTCCTAGATGCTAAGATCACTTCTACGCTTCACTCCATTGCACCTGCAACTAAGCGCTAGCGGAAGGTCATCCCTTAGCCCATTCACTCTACTCACCTTCTCAACACTCTCCAACCTAGATTTGTCTAACTCTCGTGGTGTGTCACTCACTCACAAGGTTACCAATATGAACTCTCAACCCTAGTGTAACTCTAGGGGAGTATTCATACAATCAAGCATTCAAGATTGGAAGTCACAATAAACATCAATTAATTGAAAGCATAATAAAGAGATTCAATGAAATGAATACATCCTAGGGTTTACAAATACCCAAGTACCCACTAGGGGGTTTAGCTCTCCATGGAGCTAAGTACAATCAATGAAATCGAATGTAAAAGCAGTGAATCCATAGAAAACCCCCTCGATAGTTGTGGCGATGGTCTTGTGTTGAGTCCTCTAGTCGTGGCGATGGTTCCTTTGTCCGGCCTAGGATACAGCTCGCCGGATCTGTGCCGACGAAAGCTCTCCCAATAACCTTCTTCTAAACGGCGCACGATGTCAGAGCCGTAGAACCTCTCCAAATCCCTAGCCAATAGCCCTCAAAACCATAGCAAAATCCCTCTCTCAAGTTGAGGAAAAGATGGAGAAAAGAATTGCTAAAATCGGGGCAGAAATCGGCTTTAAATAGGCTAGAATCGGGCATCCACACGCCCCTGTGGATTTTTGACACTGGCCTATGGAATTTCCGCACGAGCGTGAGTAATTTCCACACGCCCGTGTGGATTCTCTGAAATTATGTTTTTCTGCCAGCTAAAATAAGTGCTTGTGCGATAAGAATACGAAGCGTTCTTTCCTTATGTTGAGCATTACTTTTCTCAAATTTTAACACTAATATGTGTTATTCATGTTACGTTCATGCAGGTAGGTTGTGAGGCCGATTATGAGAGAAAGAAGCCAATGTGGGTCGTAATGCACCAATTTGGAGGAAATCTTGCTAAGTTTCAAGCGCGAAGACATAGCTCGTGTTCGAGATGCGGAAATGTGTGCCAACCTCCTCGTATTCAATTTAGCACAACGATTTGAAGAGACACAAGGGCAGTCACATTCAAGCATTCCGACTTATCTATATAGAACAAGATCTTCACCAACATGTCCGTTATTGAAGAAGCAAAGTGATCAGTGACGTAAACGTGTGCCCGTTTGCGTTACCTCGATGAAAGCATGGATTCTGTAGTATTTCAAGACGACACTTTAGCAAGGCACTACAGCAAACGATGCAGCAAAAGTACTGTAACAGTACTGTTCACACCAGCCTAAGAAAATAGAAAAACAAAGAATCCACACGGGCGTGTGGAAATTCCACACGCCCGTGCGAAAAATCCACAGGGGCGCTCACAGGGGCGTGTGAATTCCCGATTCCAGCTCTTTAAAAGCCGATTTCAGCATTCATTTCTCCATCTTTTCCCCAACTTGAGAGAGGGCTTCGGCTAGGGTTTTGAGAAGTATTGGCTAAGGATTTGGAGAGGTTCTACGGCTCCAACATCGTCCTCCATTTGGAAGAAGGTTATTGGGACAGCTTTCGTCAGCACAGATCCGGCGTGGAGTATCCTAGGCCGGACATAGGGACCCTTGCGACAAGTAGAGGACTTTCCTCAAGACCATCGCCACAACCATCAAGGGGGTTTTCTATGGATTCATTGCTTTTACATTCGATTTCATTGATTGTACTTCGCTCCATATAGAGCTAAACCCCCTAGTGGATACTTGGGTATTTGTGAACCCTAGGATTTAAAGACCATCACCACAACCATCAGAGGGTTTTCTATGTATTCATTGCTTTTACATTCGATTTCATTGATTGTACTTCGCTCCATGGAGAGCTAAACCCCCTAGTGGGTACTTGGGTATTTGTGAACCCTAGGATGTATTCATTTCATTGAATCTCTTTATTATGCTTTCAATTAATTGATGTTTATTGTGAGTTCCAATATTGAATACTTGATTGTATAAATACTCCCCTTGAGTGACACTAGGGTTGAGAGTTCTTGGTGGTAACCTTGTGAGTGAGTGACACACCACGAGAGTTAGACGAAGCTAGGTTGGAGAGGATTGAGAGGGTGAGTTGAGAGGTAGCGGAGAGTCCTCTTTCCCCTCCGGTGTGATTTATTCTACCTCCATTTCCTTAAGTTCTTTGCGGTTATAGTAGGGTGCATGGTCTAAGGGATCACCTTCCACTTTGGCTTAGTTGCGGGTGCAACGGAGTGAAGCGTAGAAGTGATCTTAGCATCTAGGGCTTAATTATGGCTAGGGATCTTCCACCTGGACCAAAGGTTTAGGTCTACATTTAGGAAGAGGATTTATCACTTGGAATCCCTAGAGCTCATTGCAATTCTATACGAGTGCGACGTTGAGAGATTATTCAATTTCTCCTATGGGACATATATAGAGTTCGGCATGGTTGACCTTAGATTTGGGACCATGTATTAAAGGATCTCCACAACTCACTATTGTATTAGTTAGGAAGCATAATAGAGGGTTCTTGCACTTGAAACGATTGTCCTAGGCGGAACAATATCCGGGTACCCCATCTTTATCGATTGCCTTATCTTCTCCTTTACTTGTGCTCTCTTTCTTGTTGCTTTTACTTTTGTTAATTGATATCTTGTCACACATATCACTATTTATCTTTCACATAGTTGAGAAACAAATTAAGTGTTTTTATTCGCTACTTCCTGTAGATATGATACCCACTCACCTGGGATTATTACTTCGATGACCCCGTGCACTTGCGGGACTTATGCAAGGGGCGTTCGTCAAATTTTTGGCGTCGTTGCCGGGGAGTAGGCGTTTAGAGATACTTTGCACTTTGTTTTCTTATATATTCATCCATTCATTCTATTTCATATCTTCTTATTCTATCATCGTTCTGATTTCTTTTTCTTTCTTTTTGGGTGCAGCTCCAGGTTATGACCTGAGAGAACCCTTTAATATTGATTGAAGGAGATCCCGAGCTTGAATGTACACTTAGAAGGAAAGGGAAAGAACCTGTGCAAAAACAGTCTAATCTAGCTTATTTGGAAGTGGAAGAATCTGAAAACATGGCAAAACAGAATGAGCAACAGCGGACATTATCCGATTATGCCAGACGTTCAGTATTGGGGACACAATTGAGCATTGTGCGTCCCCCGATTACAGCTCAGAACTTTGAGCTAAAGCCGGCATTCATCCATATGTTGCAGCAAGATGCACAGTTCAATGGTTTGGCCGATGTGGGTCCAAACAGTCATATAGAGAGCTTTCTTGAGGTGTGTGATATGCTGAAGATAAACGGGGTGACAGATGATGCCATCAAGTTGAGAGCCTTCCCATTTTCCTTAAAAGGGAGAGCGAAGCAGTGGCTACACTCATTATCTAGAGTGATGAGATCCGCAAGTGCACGGGTCGTCAAGTAATACCTCTCGTGCACGCACGAGAGGGTCGTATTCCCTAGGGTCCCAAGAGCTGATATTACTTCCCCATAGACGGCACTGTCTAGTCTACCAAATATAGGACTAAAACAAGATAAGGAAAATAACAAAGAGAAAACTATAAACATATGGACTAAGGCTCACCACATAAGCATACTAAGGAAGCAAGTAAAATGAAAGTGCGAGGTCTCCGGGCTAGGATCTCCTCGGGACTACTAAAGCCAGATGGATGCTAGAATTACAAAGGCAACGGTGGTTGGACCAAGAGACATCCAAACATAGATCACCCCGATGGTCACGGCGGTAATCTCTAATCCAATAAGAGTATTGGCTCGGAATTTCTTCCGACCAAATCCTCCTACGATCGCATTACAATTAGGGAGATCTCAAATTAGGGCCGAAACTCAACCTAGGTACAGCCCTAATAGTTAGAGGGGTATAAAATACCCAATGGTCATGGTGTATTCATACATGAATCCCTTCCAAGCAAGGTGTGTCTAGTACAAGTGCGATGGTCACGCACCAAATACAACCTAGAAGTTGAATCACAGAGTTCTCATGCAAAACAACACATCAAAGAGCACCAAGCAAGGATCACAAACCACACAAATGCCATAAATGTAAATCAAAACATCCATACAAGCAAGTTCATCCCAAGGTTCACCGGATGCCGGGTGACCTTGGGAGTCTAGTTCATCATCAACAAAGGAGCAAGTGTAGAAGATAAGAGATACAAAGAAAAGCTCATAACAAACTCCCCTAATATGAAGACTGGAAGATGGTGATGAGCACTCGTCAGATCCACGCCGGCAAGCTCCTAGATCATCTTCCTTGAGTGTAACCTTCTTCTCCCTTCAATTTGCATCTTAGATTTGCCTTCTCTCGCAGCCTTGAAGCTCTAAAGAATGATGGTGGAGAGTGGTGGCCAAAAGTCCTCTTCATAACCCCTATTTTAAAGATGATCTCTGGGTGGGTCACGGCTTGGCTCACGGTCAGCAAACGGGCACTGTAGCAACTAAGCAAATGGGCCGAAAAATCAGTAAGTTGCTACAGTGGACTACTACACAACACTACATTAACCGTTTCTACAGTAAACTGCTACAGTGCTGCTGTTCTATGAATTTCTTGCGGTTGACTTGACGGCCGTGAGGTCACCGGTGAGGATTTCCAGACTTAGCATTTCTTCAAATTCTTCATTCTTCAGGCTACTACAGTGCATGCATAGTGCCCGGGACACTAAAACGACGCGTTTGGTGGCTATTTCTTCTCAAATTTCGTCGTAGAGCTCACCAAGGCTTCATTTGTGCCTAAAACAGGAAATAAAACAATTAAACCATAAAAGGCATCGATTCATTAATAAAATACACAATTTATACATAATAAATACATACAAGATACATACATTTAGGCGTTTATCAAACATCCCCACACCTAAGCGTTTGCTTGTCCCCAAGAAAACAAACATGAAGAACAGGGGCAAGAAGATAAACGGCTAAATGAATGACCTTAAGCTCAAATGTAAAAGACTCCACAAGCATGAATGGACCGAAATCAAGAAGTGAGTTGTTCAATGAATAGTGAAGTAATAATAGTTCTGTCTTATCTAGAGTGCTCATGTGAGTGTGTGTGCTAACTCCCCCTTGACCTCCACACCCTGGATTACCCCAGGATGCCCATTCACCCCACACAAAATGAAAATGGCATTAAGACGCTAAATACATCCTCAATACTCAATTAAGAGTCCTCTGGTTCCTAGGTAAAACTCTAACTTTCAAGTGACTACGCAGCAAGCTTCAAGGGAATAAGAGAGATACTTTATTTCCTTTACACATATATACAAACATACACAATTTTCTTTTCTTTTTCTTTTTTTTTTTTTCTGAGTCCAACTAACGTAGACCGCATAAAAAAATTTTTTTACAATCTTTTCCGAAGGATGCACATGCTGATTAGGCACAAGAGCCACCCAACGTACTCGAATACAGTCTACATAGACGCATTCATGCTATACTAGCAGAGGAATACTGTCATAGACTCATTTTTTTATTTTTCTAATTTTTTTCTTTTTTTCTTTGTTTTTTTTTCACATGTACATACTGTATCTCATGTCCCCAAGTATAAAACTTGCTACAGTAGTTCACTTTAAGGTAGAGAAAACAATAAAGGAACTCAAAAGCGCTTAAAGTGCATTGAAGATAGAATTTAACAAATTAATGCCAAAATGATAATGATGGGTTGGTTGGAGTGTACAAGGTGAAAGTGCTCGTGAACATGTATAAAGATGCACTAAAGATGAAACAGATCTACATTCAAGCACAGATAAAGTACAACTCACAACTATCATTCTACCAAGCTAGTAAGTCCTTAACAATGAAATCATAGCTATCATTGGTCATTCAAGCATGCAATTGTAAAAATTTTCAAAGTTCACGAAAGTCCACCCCCCACTTAAAGATGCACATTGCCCTCAATGTGCATAATCAATGGAATGCAACAAAGATAGACAAGAAAACATAGTAGGAGGGTTTCGTGAACTTCCCCGAGTCTCAATGTATGAGTCTTGACGTTCATGATATCGGGGTGACCACCAATGAGTCCGGTAGATGATGGAGAAGAATGGTGTGCTTGATGTCCAAATTCCACCCTACAAGGTAGAAAGAACATCATCTCAAGGCATCCATTACACACACACAAAAACAAAAAAAAATGTCAATACAAACACAAACACAACAAACAACTAACAAAGCACAAACAATGAAGCAAGACACAATCCAAGCAAGTCATGGGTCATTCAACATCATGATGTCCAATTCTCTCTTATTGCAATTGTTACTAAGGGATTACAAAGATGATAGAAGATCATTTCAAATCCAAGAAAAATCAAGGGTTTTCTCTGAATTGCTTGCGGTTGACTTGACGGCCGTGAGGTCACCCGTGAGGATTTCCAGACTTAGCATTTCTTCAAATTCTTCGTTCTTCAGGCTACTACAGTGCATACACAGTGCCCGGGACCCTAAAACCATGTGTTTGGTGGCTATTTCTTCTCAAATTTCGTCGTAGAGCTCACCAAGGCTTCATTTGTGCCTGAAACACGAAATAAAACAATTAAACCATAAAAGGGCATCGATTCATTAATAAAATACACAATTTATACATAATAAATACATATAAAATACATACATTTAGGCGTTTATCATAGAGCATCTATTATCACATGGGAGGAGATGGTAGAAGCTTTTCTTGCCCGTTATTTCCCGCCCGAAAAATTTGCAAAGCTTAGGAATGAGATCTCATCCTTTGTATAGTTGGAATTGGAGTCTCTACTTGAGACGTGGGAAAGGTTCAAGGAGCTCCTGAGAAAGTGCCCGCTACACGGATTCCCAGAGTGGATGATTTTTCAGACCTTTTATAACGGTTTGAATATGAGTACAAGGCAACTCTTGGATGCGGCAGCAGGAGGTACCTTAGCTAGCAAGACAACAGATGAGGCCCGTTAATTAATTAATGAAATGGGGTTAAACAGCTACCAATGGAATGCTAGGGAGAAGAAAAAGGTGGCCGGTCTCCATGAGATAGATGCAGTAACTTCGTTGGCAGCTCAAGTGGAATCATTGAGTAAGAAGTTAGATCTTCTAACTTCGAATAGAGTTGCGGCCGTGATTACTTGCAACAGGTGTTGTGGAGGATATGCTCCCTCCGATTGCCCGATCTCTATTGGTGATGTATCTTCGGTTGAAATTGTTGATTTTGTAGGTAATGGCATGAGGACTCAAGGAAACCCATACAGCAATACCTACAATCCAGGTTGCAAGAATCATCTCAATTTCTCGTTGAGCAACCAAGGTCCACCAAAGACAATGGGGCCACCGGGTTTCCAACAATAACAAGCCCCAAATATGGAAAACAGAGTTTAAGGTTTGAAGACCCGAATGACGATTTGGAGAAGGCCTTAACTAGGTTTGTACAGTCGTCGGACACACGATTTCAATCAATTGAGGCTACACTTCACAACCACACTGCCTCTTTGCATAATCTTGAAAATCAAGTGGGGCAGATTGTGAAGTCCTTATTGGAAAGGCCACATGGAAGCTTGTCGAGCAATACCGAGACCAACCCTAGAGAGCATGTGAAGGCGATCACTTTGAGAAGTGGTTGTGAGGTCGAAGGTAGTATTCCGAGTGAGAAGTCAAATGAACACACACCCGAGGTTATAGAGGTTGAAGAGGGAACAAGTAAAGAGAAGGAGGTGGCACTCCCACCTTTCAAGCCAAGAATCCCTTATCCCTCTAGATTGAAGAATGACCAAGGGGATGAACAGTACAAGAAGTTCCTGAGTTTGTTCAAGCAACTCTACATCAATATTCTTTTTGTTGAGGCATTGGCCCAAATGCCTAAGTATGAAAAATTCTTGAAAGACTTGTTGACCAACAAGAGGAAGTTAGAGGAGAGTGCTTTAGTGATTTTAGATGCATCGTGTTCGGCGGTTTTGCAGAAGAACATGCCGAATAAGAAGAAAGACCTGGGAAGCTTCATCATTCCGTGTAATATTGGCAATATGGGTTAAGAAATGGCATTAGCGGAGTCAGGGGCTAGCATAAACGTCATGCCACACACCTTTTTCCAAAAGCAAGGCTTGAGCGAGCCTAGGCCTACTCAGATGACTTTACAATTAGTGGACCAAATGGTGCGACATCCAAGGGGTATCATTGAAGACGTTCTTGTCAAGGTGCACAAGTACATTTTTCCGATTGACTTTGTAGTGCTAGACGTCGATGAGTATGCGGATGTGCCCTTGATACTTGGGAGGCCGTTATTGCGGACTTCTAAAGCATTGATTGACATGGACGGCGGAGAGCTAGCATTGAGAGTTGGAGATGATAAGCTCACATACCGCCTTGTTGAAGTCATGCGGCATTCTCTTGATTTCGATGATACTTTATATTTTCTATACATTACTGATGAGCTTGTTGATGAATACATGTAGGAAATGTTCAACCTAGATCCATACGAAGGTTTGTTCAACAAAGAGGAGAACAATGAAGAAGTTATGATGCTTGGTTCGATGGAAGAAGTACCATCTATTCCGGGGATCTTGAAGAAGGTGCTCCGAAAGATGAAGAGGGCTAGGAGACGTGCGTGAATAGAACAAGGTGGTTGAACCATTGCTAGGTGGTCCAAAGCCCGATAATTCACCCTCTACTCTCAAGAGTTTGTGCTCATCATGCTTCCAAGCCATGGGTAAGAGGGCAACCTTCATCTATGAACCCCCTTGAGGTAAGACAAGGTACGTCAAGGTAAGTGACGTTAAACAAGCGTTTCTTGGGAGGCAACCCAAGTGTTTACTATTTTCGTAGTTTAGTAGGTTAGTGTCTGCATGAATAAATTGTTCAGTGTTGGTGTCTTGATTTTTAGATGCTTGTGTTGCGATTTTATTGTGGGTTTTGAATCTTCATCGTGTGTTTTCATGTGACTTCGGCGAAGTTTTGGTCGCTTGAGCTATCTTTCATGTTTTTCACTGGTATAAATTGCATATTAGGGCAGGCTCTGAGTGTTTAAACATGTTCAGAAATCTTTTGCAGAGCCTGCAGGTTTTCCTAAGGCATCCAGAGAAAACACACGGGCATGTGGAATTTCCGCACGCCTGTGGCTTTTCAATGCGAGCTTATCTAGCGAAGGCACAGGGGCGTGCTTTCGCCCCTATGAGCAACCTTGGGACAAACACACGCTCGTGGGTAATTTCCACACTGGCTTGCGTTTTACTGCAGAGACTTGGTAGATTATCCCGAGAGCACACAGGGGCGTGAACTCGCCCCTGTGGGCTAACTTGTGAAGCCTGCACGGGCATGGGTAATTTCCGCACGCCTATGCGAAACTCTGCAGAGAAGCTCTCTCCATCCTGAGAAGACACAGGGGCGTGTGGCTGCCCCTGTGAGTTGGGCTTGTGAAAGTCCACGCCCGTGCGGCATTTCCGCACGGGCGTGAGGAACACTTAGCAAATTTTCTCGGATGTCCAAAGATGCCATAGTAGCGTGCAGCTACCTGTGTGGGTCGGGCGCACGGGCATGGGTATTTTCCGAACGCCCGTGCTGGAGCATTCAAAGACAGTGAGTGTTTTCCCGAGAGCACACAGGGGCGTGCGCTTGTCCCTGTAATGCTGTCCTATGAAGGCACACGGGAGTGGGTAATATCCTAACGCCCGTGTGGGTGCACAGAATTCCAAGAGACGTGTATTTTCCCTTTAAAATCTTTGCGGATCTTCTCCTTCTTCATCTCCAATCAACCGAAAACCAACCCTTATCATTTTCACGGCCTCTCACAAATGTTTTGGAGGATTTTTCTTCAGATATCATGCCGATTGTCGAAGTTTTCACATCCACTTCATCGGTAAACCTTTTTATCCTCTCTTCTTCGCCAATTTTTTTTTTGTTTTTAGCAAAGTAAATATCTTAAGTTATGCGAATTTTCATGTTATAACGGTTTATGTATGACTAGACAGCGCCCAATAGAAAATTTTGGTGCGACCGTGCGTTTTTCACACCTCGCAGATCCACACCGGCGTGTGTAATTTCCACAGGCCGTGTGGAATTCTGCAGTATGTTGTTTCTAAGCTTATTTGACTGTTTCTTTATCTTTTATCATAGGTATGGTACCGCGCTCGAAGAAGCAAGAGGGTAAGCATCGCAGAGCGGCCTCACCTGAGTTAGCACATATCAGATTCTCAAATCCTGAGCATTAGGCTCGATTTGAGCGACTATCGAGACTCAGGATTGGGCAGTCCCAGTTCGTGGACCTGAGCGCATTTAGTGAGGTCCAACGAGGTGATGAGTTAGCTAGTGAGATTGATGCATTGATGGCCGTGGGAGGATGGAGGAGATTACTTTGGATACGAGAACCAGTTATCCGGCCACTGACACTGGAGGTCCTGGCGTCCTTTGAGTTCCAGCATCCATATCGGAGGTTTGACATCGTTGATGTCATACAGTTCAGAGCATTCAGACGTTAGTTCACAATGAGTGTCACTGAGTTTTCAGTGTGCATGGGCTTGTATGATGAGGCCTACATACATACCGAGGAGTACGGACACTTGCCGATTGATTTCCCTGGCACCTTGACCCCACAGCAAGCTTACCCGGCTTTGTGCAGACAGGGGCAGTATGAACCGGGAGTGTCCAAGGCCTCATGTTTGTTCTGGTTGAGCTACAGGTACTTATTCGCTGTTTTGAGCAGATCTATAGATGGCCGAGGGGACAACACTGGTGTTTTGAGTCGGCAGGTGTTACTTTATTTGTATTCCATGGTCTGGACCGCGCCGATTCACTTGGGGTACATTGTGGCCGACTATCTGCGATATCAGAGCTAGAATGGAAGAGTGGGAGTATTATTTGCTTGTCCCTACATTACTCGACTTATTTTGGGGATGGGCCTCGGGGACGCCATTTGGGACACCGAAAAGATAGTTATTCCTTCTCCACTCGGACTTGATACTCTCAAGATGATGGGAGTAGTGCGCAGATATGGTCATGGAGTTCACATTCTGGTGACATCCACCACTGAGAGTACCGAGGGCAGAGGGGATGCAGCGGGAGAGTCCGCGCCAACAGCAACTGAGACCGCTGGGTGCCCAGGTACCCTTTCAGGAGCTTATGATCGTATTGAGAGGCTCGAGAGCACCATAAGTGTATTGCGGTCTGAGATCATCGAGGTACGGGTGATACAGTCAACATAGCATACCGATTTGATGGCCCGTTTCAATTTCTTACGACAACTATTGATAGGCAGGCCTTCAGTTTATTTTCATTTTGCTGTCTCGAGTTGTATTCATTGCCTTATCTTTTATATACTCGAGTTGTCTTGTTTTTATTGAGCTTCACTAAACCCCCTCATGTATGCGTGTAGATGGTCTTGTCATCATGGTTATTGCGACTTTGTCATGGGCACGGCCAAGGTGCTTCGGCACTTGGCAGTGTGTGCTTCACAACCCGTTGAGATATCACTCCCAAGGATTTAGCTCCATCAAATGCAACACTAGGAGTCAGGGGAGTATTGTTTTGATTGCTGCTCCCACATTTGATTTTGATTGATATACATTATGAGTGAGCTTACATGTTTACATCGGGGACAATATACAACTTAAGTGTGGCAGGGAGTTCATAGTGCACATATCTTCTTTATCAGCTTTGATTGATATGCATGCTCACATAGCCAATGGCGGTTCACCTTAGTTGCAGTGATTATATTCTTGAATTTAGGAGATTTTTTGACATTGAATGTTCTCATGGTCTAGTTCTTGATTGAATTTCTAGGTATTTTTGCCCGATTGACACTTGTTGCACTACTCGCTCATGAAACTCTTTTGGAAACTCAAGTTCAATGTTTAAGGGAGTAATTAGTTTTATTTCTTGTGTTATGTTACTTACAAAAATAAATGGAAAAATGATAATAAGGAACAAAATAGTTTTATTGTTTATTTGTGTTTTTTGGGTGGAAAGAGCTACCACCTATGAAGTATGAAGCTACTCCCATAAGTCGGATACTAGTTATGCCCTAATGAGAGAAAGAGCTATCTACTAGTATGAGTGAAAGCTACCACTCTGGTAGAAAGAGCTACCACCTTGAAAGTGTGAAAGCCACCTTAGCGGCCGCTTTGGAAAGGGCTACCTTAGAGGATGTGCGAAGCTACTACCATCTTTGTAATTTTTGCTTGAGGACAAGCAAAAGCTTAAGTATGGTGGAGTTTGATAAGAATGCGAATGTTCTTTCCTTATGTTGAGCATTACTTTTCTCGGATATTAACATTAATATGTGTGTATCTATGTTACTTTCACGCAGGTAGGGTTGTGAGGCCGATTATGAGAGAAAAAGGCCAATGTGGGTCGTAATGCACCAATTTGGAGGAAATCTTGCTAAGTTTCAAACGCGAAGACATAGGTCAGGTTCGAGATGCGGGAATGTGTGCCAACCTCCTTGTATTCAAGTTAGCACAACCATTTGGAGTGGCACAAGGGCAGTCACATTCAAGCATTCCGACTTGTGCATATAGAATAAGATCTCCACCAATATGTCTGTTATTGAAGAAGCAAAGCGATCCGCAACATAAACGTGTGCCTGTTTGCGTTACCTCGATGAAAGCATGGATTCGGGAGTATTTCAGGCGGTACTATAGCAAGGAACTGTAGCAAACATTGTAGCAAAAGTACTTTAGCAGCAATGTTCACTACCGCCAGAGAAAATAGGAAAACAAAGAATCCACAAGGGCGTGTGGAAATTCCACACGCCCGTACGAAAAATCCACATGGGTACTCACAGGGGCGTGTTGATTCCCGATTCCAGCCCTTTAAAAGCCGATTTCAGCCCCGATTTCAGTATTCTTTACTCCATCTTTTCCCCAACTTGAGAGAGGGCTTCGGCTAGGGTTTTGAGGGATATTGGCTAGGGATTTGGAGAGGTTCTATGGCTCCGACAACGCGCTTTATTTAAAAGAAGGTTATTGGGAGAGCTTTCGTCGGTACCGATTCGGCGAGGTGTATCATAGGCAAGACAAAGGACCCTTGAGACGAGTAGAGGACTCTCCAGAAGACCATCACCACGACTATCAAGGGGGTTTTCTATGGATTTTATGCTTTTATATTCGATTTCATTGATTGTAATTAGCTCCATGCAGAGCTAAACCCCCTAGTGGGTACTTTGGTATTTGTGAACCCTAGGATGTATTCGTTTCATTGAATCTCTTTATTACGCTTTCAATTAATTGATGTTTATTGTGAGTTCCAATCTTGAATGCTTGATTGTATAAATACTCCCCTGGAGTGACACTAGGGTTGAGAGTTCTTGTTGGCAACTTTGTGAGTGAGTGACACACCACTAGAGTTAGACAAAGCTAGGTTGGAGAGGGTTGAGAGGGTGAGTCGAGAGGTAGCGGAGCGTCCCCTTCTCCCTCAGGTATGATTTATTCTACCTCCATATCCTTAAGTTCTTTACAGTCATAGTAGAGTGAATAGTCTAATCAATGACCTTCCGCTGGGGCTTAGTTGCGAGTCCAACGGAGTGAAGCATAGAAGTGATCTTTGTATCTAGGGCTTAATTGTGGCTAGGTACCTTCCACCTAAACCAAAGTGTTAGGTCTATATTGAGGAAGAGGATTTATCACTTGGAATCCCTAGAGCTCATTGCAACATTTTCAATTTGGGTGAAGAAATGGCATTGGAGGACTCAGTGGCCAGTATCAACGTCATGCCATATACTTTTTTTTCAGAAACTAGGCTTGGGAGAGCCTAGGCTTACTCGGATGACATTGCAACTAGCGGACAGAACTGTGAGGCATCTGATAAGTGCTTGTGTGATAGGAATGCGAAGCGTTCTTTCCTTATGTTGAGCATTACTTTTCTTGGGTTTTTACACTAATATGTGTGTTTTTTATGTTACTTTCATGCAGGTAGGGTTGTGAGGAGGAGTATGAAGGAAAGAAGCCAATGTGGATCATAATGCACCGATTTTGGAGGAAATCTTGCTAAGGTTCAAACGCAAAAACATAGGTCGGGTGTGAGAGGCTAGAGCGTGTGCCAACCTCCTCGTATTTGAGTTAGCATAACCATTTGGAGGGTCACAAGGGCAGTCACACTCAAGCATTCCGACTTATGCACATAAAACAAGATCTCCACCAACTTGTCCGTCATTGAAGAAGCAAAGCGATCCAGGACGTGAACGTGTGCCCGTTTGCGTTACCTCGATGAAAGCATGGATTCGAGAAGCATTTTAAGCCGGATTCTGCAGCAAGCACTGTAGCAGCACTGTTCACAGCCGGCCGAGAAAACTACAGAACAGAGAATCCACACGGGTGTGTGGAAATTCCACACGCCCGTGTGAAAAATCCACAGGGGCGTGTGGATTCCTGATTCCGTCCTTATTTAAAGCCGATTCAGCCCCGATTTCAGGATTCTTTTCTCCATCTTGTCAACATCCGAGGTGCATCATTGAAGACGTGCTTGTCAAGGTGGGTATGTACTTTTTTCCTGTAGACTTTGTAGTGTTGGACGACGATGAGGATGTGGATTGACAACGCCCCTTGCGTATGTCCCGCAAGTACACGCGTTTGTCGAGTAATAAAATCCAAGGTGAATGGGTATCGTATCCACAGGTAGTAGCGAGTAAAAATACTTGAATTGTTTCTTAACTAAGCAAAAAATAAATAGTGATTTCTGTGACAAGATGTAATGTAGCAAAAGTAAAAGAAACAAGAAAGAAAGCCCAAGTAAAGGGGAGGTAAGGCAATCGATATAAATGGGCTACCTGGATATTGCTCCACCTAGGATAATCGTTTCAAGTGCAAAACCCTCTATTATGTTTTCTAACTAATACATTAATGAGTCATGGAGATCCTTTAATACATGGTCCCAAATCTAAGGTCAACCATGCCTAACTCTATACATGTCTCGGAGGAGAAATTAAACAATCTCTCAACCTTGCACTTGTATAGAATCACAATGAGTTTTAGAGATTCCAAGTGATAAATCCTCTTTCTAGATGTAGACCTAACCCTTTGGTCCATGTGGAAGGTTGATAAGTGCTTGTGCGATAAGAAGGCGAGGCGTTCTTTCCTTATGTTGAGCATTAGTTTTCTCGGGTTTTTACACTAATATGTGTGTTTTTATGTTACTTTCATGCAGGTAGGGTTGTTTGGCCATTTAAGAGAAAAAGAAGCCAATGTGGATCGTAATGTACCAATTTGGAGGAAATTTTGCTAAGGTTCAAGCGCGAAGAGATAGGTCGGGTTTGAGATGCGGGAATGTGTGCCAACCTTCACGTATTTAGTTAGCACCACAATTTTAAGGGGCACAAGGGCAGTCACTTTCAAGCATTCCGACTTATGCATTTAGAACAAAATCTCCACCAACATGTCCATTATTGAAGAAGCAAATCGATCCACGATGTAAACGTGTGCCTGTTCGCGTTACCTCGATGAAAGTATGGATTCGAGAGTATTTCGGGGCTGAGTACTGTAGCGAACACTATGGCAAAATACTGTAGTAGCACTGTTTACAGCCGGCCGAGATAACAGGGAAACAGAGAATCCACACGGGCTTGTGGAGATTCCACACGCCCGTGCGAAATCCACAAGGGCGCACACAAGGGTGTGTGGATTCCCGATTCCAACCCATTAAAAGCCAATTTCAGCCCCGATTTCAGCATTCTTTACTCCATCTTTTCCCCAGCTTGAGAGAGGGCTTCGGCTAGGGTTTTGAGGGGTATTGGCTTAGGATTTGGAGAGGTTCTACAGCTCCGACATCGTGCGCCGTTTTTAAGAAGGTTATTGGGATAGCTTTCGTCGGCACCGATCCGGCGAGGTGTATTCTGGGCCGGACAAAGGATCCCTTGTGACGAGTAGAGGACTCTCCACAAGACCATGACACGACCATCCAGGGGGTTTTCTATGGATTCATTGCTTTTACATTCTATTTCTTCGATTGTAACTAGCTCCATGGAGAGCTAAACCCCTACTGGGTACTTGGGTATTTGTGAACCCTAGGATGTATTCGTTTCATTGAATCTCTTTATTACGCTTTCAATTAATTGATGTTTATTGTGAGTTCCAACCTTGGATGCTTTATTGTTTGAATATCCCCCTGGAGTGACACTAGGGTTGAGAGTTCTTGTTGGCAACTTTGTGAGTGAGTGACACACCACGAGTGTTAGACAAAACTAGGTTGGAGAGGGTTGAGAGGGTGTGTCGAGAGGTACAGGAGCGTCCCCTTTCAACTCCGATGTGATAGATTTTACCTCCGTTCCTCGAGTTCTTTGCGGCCATAATAGAGTGAATGGTCTAAGGGATGATCCCCCGCTGGTTCTTAGTTGCGAGTACAACGGAGGGAAGCACTGAGATGATCTTAGTATGTAGGGCTTAATCGTGGTTAGGGACCTTCCACCTGGACCAAAGGATTAGGTCTATAATTAGGAAGAGATTTATCACTTGGAATCCCTAGAGCTCATTGCAACTCTATGCGAGTGCGAGGTTGAGAGGTTATCTAATCTCTCCTCCGGGACATGTATAGAGTTAGGCATGGTTGACCTTTGATTTGGGACTATGTAATTAAGGATTTCCACGACTCACTATTGCATTGATTAGGAAGCATAATAGAGGGTGCTGACACTTGAAATGATTGTCCTAGGCGAAGCATTATCCGGGTACCCCATCTTTATCGATTATCTTACCTTCTCCTTTACTTGTGCTCTCTTACTTGTTGTTTTTACTTTTGAGAATTGAATCATTGTCACACATATCACTATTCATCTTTCACATAGTTAAGAAGCAAATTAAGTGTTTTTATTCCCTACTCCCTGTGGATTCCTTACCCGCTCCTCCGGGATTATTACTTCGACAAACCCGTGCACTTGCGGGATATACGCAAGGGGACCTTGTCAACATCCGAGGTGCATCATTGAAGACGTGCTTGTCATGGTGGACAAGTATATTTTTCCTATAGACTTTGTAGTGTTGGACGTCAATGAGGATGTGGATTGACAACGCCCCTTGCGTATGTCCCGCAAGTACACGGGTTTGTAGAGTAATAAAATCCCATGTGAGTGGGTATCGTATCCACAGGGAGTAGCGAGTAAAAATACTTGAATTGTTTCTTAACTAAGCAAAAAATAAATAGTGATTTCTGTGACAAGATGTAATGTAGCAAAAGTAAAAGAAACAAGAAAGAAAGCACAAGTAAAGGGGAGGTAAGACAATCGATATAAATGGGCTACCTGGATATGGCTCCACCTAGGACAATCGTTTCAAGTGCAAAACCCTCTATTATGCTTTCTAACTAATACATTAATGAGTTATGGAGATCCTTTAATACATGGTCCCAAATCTAAGGTCAACCACGCCTAACTCTATACATGTCTCGGAGGAGAAATTAAACAATCTCTCAACCTCGCACTTGTATAAAATCACAATGAGTTCTAGGGATTCCAAGTGATAAATCCTCTTTCTAGATATAAACCAAACCCTTTGGTCCAAGTGGAAGGTTGATAAGTGCTTGTGCGATAAGAAGGCGAAGCGTTCTTTTATTATGTTGAGCATTACTAATATGTGTGTTTTTATGTTACTTTCGTGCAGGTAGGGTTGTGTGGCCGTTTAAGAGAAAAAAAAGCCAATGTGGATCATAATGTACCAATTTGGAGGAAATTTTGCTAAGGTTCAAACGCGAAGACATAGGTTAGGTTTGAGATGCGGAAATGTGTGCCAACCTACTCATATTGAGTTAGCACAACAATTTGGAGGGGCACAAGGGCAGTCACATTCAAGCATTCCGACTTATGCATTTAGAACAAGATCTCCACCAACATGTACATTATTGAAGAAGTAAAGCGATCCATGACGTAAACGTATGCCTGTTTGCATTACCTCGATGAAAGTATGGATTCGGGAGAATTTCGGGGCTGAATACTATAGCAAACACTAGAGCAAAAATACTAAAGTAACACTGTTCACTGCCGGCCGAGAGAACAGGGAAACGGAGAATCCACACGGGCTTGTGGAAATTCCACACGCCCGTGGAAAATCCACAAGGGCGCACACGAGGGCGTGTGGATTCCCGATTCCAGCCCTTTAAAAGCCGATTTCAGCCCCGATTTCAGCATTCTTTTCTCCATCTTTTCCCCAACTTGAGAGAGGGCTTCGGCTAGGGTTTTGAGGGGTATTGGCTAGGGATTTGGAGAGGTTCTATGGCTCCGATATCGCGCGCCTTTTTTAAGAAGGTTATTAGGAGAGCTTTCGTCGGCACCGATCCGGCGAGGTGTATCCTGGGCCGGACAAAGCATCCCTTGCGACGAGTAGAGGACTCTCCACAAGACCATCGACACGACCATCCAGGGGGTTTTCTACGGATTCATTGCTTTTACATTCTATTTCTTTGATTGTAATTAGCTCCATGTAGAGCTAAACCCCTACTGGGTACTTGGGTATTTGTGAACCCTAGGATGTATTCGTTTCATTGAATCTCTTTATTATGCTTTCAATTAATTGATGTTTATTGTGAGTTCCAACCTTGAATGCTTGATTGTTTGAATATTGCCCTAGAGTGACACTAGGGTTGAGAGTTCTTGTTGGCAACCTCGTAAGTGAGTGACACACCACTAGTGTTAGAGAAAGCTAGGTTGGAGAGGGTCGAGATGGTGAGTCGAGAGGTACAGGAGCGTCCCCTTTCTCCTCTGATGTGATAGATGCTACGTCCATTCCTCGAGTTCTTTGCGGCCATAATAGAGTGAATGGTCTAAGGGATGACCCTCCGCTGGGGCATAGTTGCGAGTGCAATAGAGTGAAACACTGAGGTGATCTTAGTATGTAGGGCTTAATCGTGGTTAGGGACCTTCCACCTGGACCAAAGTTTTAGGTCTATAATCAGGAAGAGATTTATCGCTTGGAATCCCTAGAGCTCATTGCAACTCTATGCGAGTGCGAGTTGTTGAGATTGTTCGATTTCTCCTTCGGGACATATATAGAGTTAGGCATGGTTGTCCTTAGATTTGGGACTATGTAATTAAGGATTTCCATGACTCACTATTGCATTAATTAGGAAGCATAATAGAGGGTTCTTGCACTTGAAATGATTGTCCTAGGCGGAACAATATCCGGGTACCCCATCTCTATCGATTGCCTTACCTTCTCCTTTACTTGTGCTCTCTTTCTTGTTGTTTTTAGTTTTTGTTAATTGAATCTTGTCACACATATCACTATTCACTTTTCACATTGTTGAGAAATAAATTAAGTGTTTTTATTCCCTACTCCCTATGGATACGATACCCACTCACCTGGGATTATTACTTCGATGACCCCGTGCACTTGCGGGACCTACGCAAAGGGCGTTCGTCAAAGGTCTCTAGTCACAATTAAGCCCTAGGTGCTAAAATCACTTCAATGATTCACTCCGTTACCTCTACAACTAAGCTCGAGCAGAAGGTCATCCCTTAGCCCATTCACTCTACTATAATTGCAAAGAACTAGAGGAAATGGAGGTAGGATAAATCACACCGGAGGGGAAAGGGGACGCTCTGCCACCTCTCGACTAACCCTCTCAACCTTCTCCAATCTAGCTTTGTTTAACTCTCGTGGTGTGTCACTCACTCACAAGGGTTACCAACAAGAACTCTCAACCCTAGTGTCACTCTAAGGGAGATTTCATACAATCAAACATTCAAGATTGGAACTCAATTAAAACATCAATTAATGAAAGCATAATAAAAAGGTTTAATAAAATGAATACATCCTACGGTTCACAAATCCAAGTACCCACTAGGGAGTTTAGCTCTCCATGGAGCTAATTATAATCAATAATTAAATCAAATGTAAAAGCAAGTAATCCATAAAAAAATCCCCTCGATAGTCGTGGCGATGGTCTTGTGGAGAAGCCTCTACTTGTCCAAAGGTTCCTTTGTCCGGCCTAAGATACACCTCGCTGGATCGGTGCCGACGAAAGCACTCCCACTAATCTTGTTCTAAACAAAGCAAGATGTTAGAGCCATAGAACCTCTTCAAATCCCTAGCAATACCTTTCAAAAGCCTTGCCCCAGCCCTTTCTCATGTTGGGGAAAAGATGGAGAAAAGAATCCCCAAATCGGGGCTGAAATCGGCCTTCAATTGGGCTGGAATCGGGAATCCACATCCCCCTGTAAATTCACCAAACGGGCATGTGGAATTAAGGCACGGGCGTGTGGAAATTCCACACACCCGTGTGGATTCTCTAGAAATCTCCTTCTTCGGCCAGCTGTGAACAGTACCTGCTGCAGTGGCTGCTAAAGTACCGGCCCGAAACACTCCCGAATCCATGTTCTCATTGAGGTAACGTAAATGGGCACACATTTACGTCGTAAATTGCTTTGCTTTTTCAATAAACGGCCTCATTGGTGGAGATCTTGCTATACATGCACAAGCTGGCATGCTTGAATGTGACTGCCTTTGTGCCCCTCCAAATCATATTGCTAACTTGAATACAAGGAGGTTGGCACACATTCTTGCATCTTGAACCCGACTTATGTCTTCGCGTTTGAACCTTCTAAAGATTTCCTCCAAATCGTGCGTTTACGATCCACATTGTCTTTTTTCTTTAACATTCGGCTTCACAATCCTAGATGCATGAAAGTAACATAAATGTACGCATATTAGAACTAAACCCGATAAAAGTAATGCTCATCATAAGGAAAGAATACTTCACATTCATATCACACAAGCACTTATCATGGATGTACCTTTGATACTTGGCAGGCCATTCTTGCGCACTTCTAAGGCATTAATCGATATGGACGGCGGGGAGTTGACACTGAGGGTTAGAGATGATAAGCTCACATACTGCCTCGCTGAAGCCATGCAACATTCTCTTGACTTTGATGATACTCTTTACTTTATTGACACTACTGATGAGATTGTGGATGAATATATGCAGGAAATGTTCAATCTGGACCTGTACGAGGATTTATTCGACCAAGAGGTGGACAATGAAGAAGTAATGATGATTGGTCTCGAAGAGCAAGTACCATCTAACCTAAGGATCATGAAGAAGGTGCTCTAGAAGATGAAAAGGGCGAGGAAACACCATAGGAAATACCCCAAGGCTGTTGGGGATGTGCGTGAATCAAACAAGTTGGATGAACCTTTGCTAGGTGGTACCAAGCCTGATAACTCCCCCTCTACCTTCAAGAGACTTTGCTCATCATGCTTTCAAGCTATGGGTAAGAGGGCAACCTTCATCTATAAACCCCCGTTAGGTAAGACAAGGTACGTCAAGCTTAGTGACGTTAAATAAGCGCTTCTTGGGAGGCAACTCAAGTGTTGACTGTTTTCTTAGTTGCTAGTTTAGTGTTTGCATGAATAAAGCGTTGAGTGTTGGTGTCTTGATTTTTAGATGCTTTTCCTGTGATTTTCTTATAAATTTTTGATGTCATCGTGTGCTTTTATGTGGATTTGGCAAAGTTTTTGGTTGAGCGAGCTAGTTTCTTATGTTTTTCGCTGGTATATTTTGCATAATAGGGTAGGCTTTGAGTGTGTATACATGTTCAGAAAGTTTCTGCAGAGCCTGCAGAGTTTTTAAGGCATCCAGAGAAAATGCACAGGCGTGTGGAATTTCCATACACCCGTAGATGTACACTGACAGCTCGTCCAGAGAAGGCATACGGGCGTGGGTAATTTCCGCACGGGCGTGCATCTTCCAGAAGAGACTTAGCAATTTTTCCCGAGAGCGCACAGGGGAGTGGTGCACCCCTGTGGGTAACCCTTTAACAAATACAAGGGCGTGGGTATTTTCCGCACGGCTGCATGAATCTCTAAAAAAGACTCTTCCCCATCCTGAGAAGACATAGGGGCGTGCGTTCGCCCCTGTGTGTTGGGCCTGTGAAAGTCCACGCCCGTGCGAAAATTACCCACAGGCGTGCGAAACACTTAGTGATTATTCTCGGTTGGACAAAGAGCGCACAGGGCTGTGGATTTGCCTCTGTGGGTTAGGCACACGGACGTGGGTATTTTCCACACGCCCGTGCAAGTGCTTTCACAGACATAGAGTGTTATCCAAAGAGCGCACAGGGGCGTACATTTGCCCCTATGAGTCTCTCCGATGGAGGCGCACGAGCGTAGATAATTTCCACACGCCCGTGTGGATGTGCAGAATTCCAAGAGACGCGAGTTTTTCTTTAAAATCTTTTTGAGTTTTCTTCTTCTACACCTCCAATCACTTGAAGATCGACCTTGATCAGTTGCCTGGCCCACATATCACTGGTTTAGAGGGGTTTTCTTTAATTTTTTGTGCTGATTTTTGAAATTTCATTCCTATTTTATAGGTAAACCTTTCACCCTCTCTTCTATTCGCCATTTCTTGTTTTTAGTGGATTAAAACTGTTAATTTGCAACAATTTTTATTCTATGGTGGTTTATGCATGTTTAGAAGATGTTTAAACGTGGTTTTAAATTGTGTTTTGGGAGTATTGACATGCAGCCGTGTGATTTTCATGCACCGCAGATCCACACGGGCGTGTGGAATTTTCACACGACGGTGTGGAATTCTACAGTATTATTTCTAGAGCCTTGTTGATAGTTTTCTCGTCAATTCTTGTAGATATGGAACTTCATTTGAAGAAGCACGAAGTTAAGCACCTTAGAGAGACCCCACCTAAGTTTGTACACATGGAATTCTTGAACCCCGAGCATCAGGCTCGATTTGAGAGATTATCGGCACTCAGTTTTGGTCAGTCTCGCTTTGTGGATTTGAGTGGGCTGAAAGAAATTCGGCGGGGTGACGAGCTAGCCGATGAGATTGATGAGATGCTAGTAGTGGGAACTGGAGTGACGAGCTAGCTTTCCACGCATTGACGCTAGAGGTGTTGGCATCCTTCGAGTTTGATCAGCCATATGGGAGATTTGACACCAAGGATGCTAGACAGTTCCGAGCATTCGGACATCCGTTTTGCATGAGTTTCACTGAGTTCTGGTTCATATGGGCATGTACAACGAGACTTATACAGGTTCTGAGCAGTATGGACGCTTACTGACGAATTTCACAGGTACATTGACTCCATAATAGGCGTACTGAGTTTTGTGTGGACACAGGCAGTATGAACCGGGAGTGTCCAAGGCCACCAGCCTTTCCCGGCTGAGCTATAGATACTTATACTTGGTCCTCAGCAGGTCTGTGTCTGGTCGAGGTGACAACACAGATGTTTTGAGCAGGCACGACTTATTCTATTTATACTCCATGCTCTGCAACGTGCTGATTCACCTAGGGCATGTAGTGGCAGACGTCTTGAGGCACCAGGGCCATTTTGCGAGAGTGGGAGTATTATTCACTTGTCCTTACGTCACTAGACTTATTGTGGGGATGGGTTTTCTAGAAGCTATACGAGGTGATGAGAGGACGGTCGTGACTGTCCCTCTTGGATCTGAGATGATTAGGATGATGGGATTGGTGCATAGATGTGGGCCTGGAGCATAAATTATAGCTACTGTTATACCCAGTGTTTACTGTAGATTACTATAGCCCATTTCTATAGATTTTTCAGCCCGTTCATCGTAGCAGACTGATCCTCGTAGCAAACCGGTTCCATGAGCGACTTGTTCCTCGTAGAAGCTCTGGTTTGATAGAGGCCCTGCATCTGTAGCATCCCTGCTATCGTAGCAGCCCGAAAAATTTTTCCCTTAAAACATTTCTTCTTCTTCTTTTTCTTCTTCTCTTCTTCTTTCCTTGTCTTGGCCGAACCTTCCGATTTTTCTTATCCGGCGAAGTTTTTCCGGCGAACCAAGCATCCTATCTCTTCCTCCTTCACCATTGAGCTTGGTAAGCATAGATTTATGGTTTTATACCGTATTTATTCTTGTATTTTCCTTGTTTTAGTTTTTTTTCAAAACCTAGAATTTCTCCATGGATTTGCATGTTTATAGGTTTAAATTGAAGCCATTGAATTGTTGATCTTGTGTGAGAATGTTGTAGAAGAAAATTTGTGATTTAGAGTTGTAAATTGGGAGAAAACCATAGTATAGGGCTCGGTTTTACTGTAGCAAGTTCGAATTTACTGTAGCACCGGCAATCTTTAGTTGTTTTTTTGATTTCTTTAGATTAGATTGAAGCTAAAACCCCTAGGAATTCATTGGTAACCTTTAAACCTAGTTTTGAGCTAATCTTAGGATCGAATTAGGGTGGTTTGTTAGAAAACTTAGGGTTTTTCTTGTTTGTTTGTTTTTGCTAATTTTTGTGGTGTTTTGTTATGCTTTGGCAAGGAGAAGAAGTCTTGGCTCGAGGCAAAGGCTTAGCCGAGGAGTAGCTTGCGAGGAAGACAAATTTCCTTTTCTGTGAGTGGAATTATTTAGCATAGCTTTATTAGAAGAATGCCAATAGCTATATATATATATATATATATGCATTTCATGTTTTAAGTAAGTTTTTATTGATTTATACTTGTTTGGTAATTTGGTGAATGATAATTATTGTTGAGGCAAATCTTGGATGTCTCTTTTGGCTTTTTTTGTTTTTGTTATCGTGGAAATTGTGATTGATATATGTATCCATGAGTTTGTGAAATCTTTATTTTTGTTTGAAACTTGAGTTTTGTTATGGAAATCTTTGATTTGGTGAAATCCTAGGCTTGAAACAAATTTTTGGATTGTTGAAAGGAAAAGGATTTCCATGTTGTTGCTTGTGTTGGGACTTGCAAATTATTTTTGTGTTAAAAAGTTTGGGCTTTGCTTATGTGTTTATCTTGTCCTCGTGCAAATGGCCGAGGTATTCTTGATTTATGATCATGGATGGATATTGTACTCCGAGTGGAGTTGTATTTTTATTGTGGTGATTGTTTTGGTGATATCCCATCTGCAGTAGGGCGGTCTTCACGGCCGACCCTATTGAGGTGGCGTGTCGACCGGCTGATTACTACGAGGGCCGGTTCGGTGGGAGTGTAGAGCCCCGATCGGATATTCATCGGGTAGCCGGAGTCACCAACCGGTGAACTCGATGGGTCAACGTCAAGGGCATGAGTACCTTGGCGGCTCGAACCTAGCCATGGCCACGGCGAAGGTTTAGAGAGTTTTTCTAGACCATGTTATGTTGGGTGAGTGTTGGGTATTGTGTTTATTTATTTCAAACCCATGATATTTTTTGTTGTTTTTACTTGTATTTAAAAACCATGCTTTTATGATTTTTTTGTGTTGTAAACCCTAGTTGGGGTAAAAAGAGTTTTTCTTGGTATTATTATGTTTTTTTAATTCTCTTGAAGGCTTCTATTATATGTAATAATGTTTCTAAACTTGTATCACTTTGGTAAAAGCATTTATTTTTGATGATTCATTATTATTATCTTTGTCTGTTGGTGTATTTTTTCTCGCTAAGGTTGTGCTAACCTCCCTCACTCGAGTAACTTGAGTTACTCATCCCTCTTTCTTCCTCCCGGATCTGCGGGTAGTAGGTGTGACCGTGTGGCAGCGTACTGGGCATTTACTACTATTCTATCATCTGTTGTATTTCCTTCAGTTCATGTATGTTGTTGTTGTCATGGAACATGTTATAAGACCTATGGATCCACTAGTGTGTAGAAAACTTGTTGCATGGTTTAGTATTTAAATACTCTTAAACTTCTGTGTATTACCATTTCCTACTGTTGTTAGGGTTGTTTCCCTGTGTATTTTGTGAACCTCTATATTTTCTGTATCCTATTGTTGTTGTTGTTACTGTCGTTGTGTAACATTGTTTCTTTCTGTTCTATATCTGCGATATGTATATTGTTGAATTCCAGGTGTGTTGATTAGCCTTGCGGCATCCTGAGGGTTGAGTGGCGGGGTATCCCTCCTCGGGATTGCTGCGGCGATTGTCGCGTCTCGTGGGCCCGCGGGTCGGGGCGTGACAGCTACGGCCACCCCAGAGGTTGCTGAGGACGGAAAGGATGCAGTTGAGGGTTCCCGACAGGTTCCCGAGCCTCAGTTTGCATCGACGGGGACCGAAGCACCCCTTATAGCAGAGGAGACACACTGGCGTTCAGTACCTATTTCTACTCCTTCTCGAGCTCATGATGGGTTTGAGAGGCTTGAGAGTGCTGTAGGTGAGCTTCGGACCGAGATCGCAGAGGTCCGAGCTTTACAGGTTGCGTAGTACAAAGAGATGATGGCGCGTCTTGACATCATACTACTACTATTAGGGCGAGATGCGTCCTCACCCTTCATCAGGAGACCGAGGACCCTCCGGCATCACCGCCACTATTTCTACCTTCACCATTTGATCTAGCACCAGCAGCAGTAGTAGGGCTAGAGCGCGACACAAACACTTGACTTCACTCTTTATCTATTTACTTTTGCATTTCATTTTGGACTTGTATACTCAGAAAGGATTTTTCTTCTGAGTAATTTTCATTTTGTTATCTTAAGTTGTATTCATTGCTTTATCCTTTATATACTCGAGTTGTTTTTATTTTATTGAGCTTCACTAAACCCCCTCGTGTATGTGTGCAGATGGTCTTGTCTGTATGGGAATTGAGAACTTGTCATGAACACGGCCAAGGTGCTTCGGTACTTGGCCGTGTTTGCTTCACAACCCGTTGGAACATCACTCCTAAGGATTTAGCTCCATCAAATGCAATACTAAGGGTCAGGGGACTATTGTTTTGATTGCTTCTCCCACATATATTCTTAATTGATATACATTATGAGTGAGCTTGCATGTGTACATTGGGGACAATGTACAACTTAAGTGTGGGGGAGAGTTTCATAGTGCATATGTCTTTTATATTAATTTTGTTTAATATACATGCTCACATAGCCAATGGCGGTTCACCTTAGTTGCAATGATTGTATTCTTGAGTTTAGGAGAATTTTTAACATTGAATGTTCTCATGCTCTAGTTCTTGCTTGAATTTCTAAGAATTTTTTCCCGATTAACACTTGTTGCACTACTCACTCTTTAAACTCTTTTGGGAACTCAAGTTTTATGTTAAAGGGACTAGTTATAGTTGTTTCTTTTGTTAATTGTGAGAAAAAATGGAAAAAGGAAAAGAATGAATAAAATAGTTTTATTGTTTAGTTGTGCTTCTTAGGTGGAAAGAGCTACCACCTATGAAGTATGAAGCTACTCTCATAAGTTGGATACTAGTTATGCCCTAATGAGAGAAAGATCTATCTCATAGGATGATTGAAACATATCACTCCGGTAGAAAGAGGTACCACCTCGAAAGTGTGAAAGCCACCTTAGCTGCCGCTTTGGAAAGGGCTACCTTAGAGGATGTGTGATGCTACTACCTTCTTTCAAATGTTACTACTTTTTGTAGACAAATAAGTCCTACTTACTTAGAACTTTGAGGAGTATACCTTGGGTTGACTTGAGTGAGTTTACACACACTTACACGATTTCCGGTTTGTTGTCCTTTTTTATTCAACTTTTTAGCTAGAGCATTGATTTTTCGTATTTAGTGTTGAAACTTCTCTTACTTGTAGAATGCTCTATTTGTATGCTTTGGTGGACCTATGGCAAAGCACTTCTAATATTTCCTTCGTCTATGCTTCAATGTTTTAATTTTTGCTTGAGGACAAGCAAAAGCTTAAGTGTGGGGGAGTTTGATAAGTGCTTGTGTGATAAGAATGCGAAGTGTTCTATCCTTATGATGAGCATTACTTTTATTAGGTTTTAGCACTAATACTTGTGCATTTATGTCACTTTCTTGCATATAGGGTTGTGAAGCCGAATGTTAAAGAAAGAAGCCAACGTAGATCGTGAACGCACTATTTGGAGGAAATCTTGAGAAGGTTCAAACTCGAAGGCATAAGTCTGGTTCAAGATGCAAAAATGTGTGCTAACGTCCTTGTATTCAAGTTAGCACAATGATTTGGAGGGGCACAAAGGCAGTCACATTCGAGTGTCCCGGCTTGTGCATGGATAGCAAGATCTTTACCAATGAAGCTGTTTATTGAAGAAGTAAGGTAATCTACGACGTAAACGTGTGCCCATTTACGTTACCTCAATGAAAACATGGATTCCAGAGTGTTTCGGGCCGGTACTGCTGTAGCAAAACACTGTAGCAGTTTACTGCAGTAGGTACAGTTCATAGCCGGCTGAAAAAGTGAATTCCAGAGAATCCACACGGGCATGTGGAAACTATCCATGCCCGTGTGGAAATTCCACAGGCCCGTGTGGAGAATCCACAGGGGTGTGTGGATGCACTATTCCAGCCCTATTTAAGGTCGATTTCAGCCCCGATTTCAGCATTCTTTTGTCCATCTTTTCCCCAACTTAAGAGAGGGCTGCGGCTAGGGTTTTGAGAGGTATTGGCAAGGGATTTGGAGAAGTTCTATGGCTTTGACATCGCGCTCAATTGGAAGAAGGTTAGTTGGAGTGCTTTCATCGGCACCGATCCGGCGAGGTGTATCCTAGATCGGACAAAGGGACCTTTGGAAGAGTCAAGGCTTCTCCACAAGACCATAGTCATGACTATCGCGGGGGTTTTCTATGGATTACTTGTTTTTACAATCGATTTCATTATTGACTGTAACTAGCTCCATGGAGAGCTAAACCCCCTAGTGGGTTCTTGGATTTGTGACCCTAGGATGTATTTGTTTTATTAAACCATTTATTATGCTTTCATTAATTGATGTTTTAATTGAGTTGCAATCTTGAATGCTTGATTGAATAAATACTCTCTTAGAGTGACACTAGGGTTGAGAGTTCGTATTGGTAACTCTTGTGAGTGAGTGACACACCACGAGAGTTAGTCAAAGCTAGATTGGAGAGGGTTCAGAGGGTGAGTCGAGAGGTAGCGGAGCGTCCCCTTTCCCCTCCGGTGTGATTTGTCCTACCTCTATTTCCTCGAGTTCTTTGTGGTCATAGTAGAGTGTACGGGATAAGGGATGACCTTCCGCTGGGGCTTAGTTGTAGAGGCAACGGAGTGAAGCGTTGAAGTGATTTTAGCAACTAGGGCTTAATTGTGACTAGGGACGTTTCACCTGGACCAAAGGGTTAGGTCTACATCTAGGAAGAGGATTTATCACTTGTAATCCCTAGAACTCATTGCAATTCTATACAAGTGTGAGGTGTTGGGATTGTTCAATTTCTCCTCTGGGACATCGTATAGAGTTAGGCATGGTTGACCTTAGATTTGGGACCATGTATTGAAGGATCTCCATGACTCATTAATGCAAGCACCTAGGGCTTAATTATGACTAGGGACGTTTCATCTGGACCAAAGGGTTAGGTCTACATCTAGGAAGAGGATTTATCACTTGGAATCCCTAGAACTCATTGCAATTCTATACAAGTGTGAGGTGTTGAGACTGTTTGATTTCTCCTCCGGGACATCGTATAGAGCTAGGCATGGTTGACCTTAGATTTGGGACCATGTATTGAAGGATCTCCATGACTCATTAATGCATTAGTTAGGAAGCATAATAGAGGGTTTTGCACTTGAAACCATTGTCCTAGGTGGAACAATATCCGAGTACCTCATTTATATCGATTGCCTTATCTCCCCTTTACTTGTGCTTCTCTTTCTTGTCCCTTTTACTTTTGTTTACATTACATCTTGTTAACAAAATCACTATTTATCTTCACTTAGTTAAGAAACAATTTAAGTATTTTTATTCCTTACTCCCTGTGAATACGATACCCACTCACCTAGGATTTTATTACTTGACAAACCAGTGCACTTGCGGGATATACGCAAGGGGCGTTGTCAAGTTTTTGCCGCCGTTACCGGAGTATTCATTAAGAGAAACTTTGCACTTTATTTTCTTAGCAATTCATTCATTCATTCTATTTCACATCTTCTTTTTCTGTCATCGTTCCGATTTGTTTACTTTCTTTTGGTGCAGCTCCGGTTTATGACTCGAGGGAACGCTTCCACATTGATTGAAGGAGATCCTGAACTTGAACGTACATTTAAAAGAAGGTGAAAAGAACCTATAAAAGAACCGTCTAATCAAGCTGAAATAGAAGTTGAAGGGTTAGATAATATGGCAGAATAGAATGAGCAACAGAGGATACTTTCTGATTATGCTAGACCCTCAGTTTTGGGCATACAATCGAGTATTGTGGAACCCCCGATTACAGCTCCAAACTTTGAGCTAAAGCCCGCATTCATCCAAATGATTCAGTAGTCAGTACAGTTCAATAGTTTGGCCGATGAGGATCCAAACAACCACATAGAGAACTTCTTTGAAGTTTGTGATATGCAAGTGACATGCGCGTTTTGTGACTATAAGTAGGCCGTTTTCCCTATTCTTTGGAGAATTTTTGCAGCGCTTTTGGTGAGCACTCTAAGTGCAAAGCAGCTAGGGTTTTAGATAAGGTCTTTGGTGATATTGAGGGACATTTTTCACCAACTATGATCGATCTTCTCTCTGTCATAGCATTGAGGGAGCCTTCAGCAACCTAGCTTTGGAGGAGGATTCTTCAATACGTTGAGCAACACATCAAGGCCATCATCAGGAATTCAAGGGGTTTTTTCTCTATGGTTTACATTGCTATTGATTTGCTTTATGTTTCCTATTAAATTTGAGTTGATTTGAGTTTTAATCTTGTATTCCCATTGTTTGCATATTTTATTGATCCTTGTGGTTGATTATCTATGCTTGATTTGTTACTTTGATGAGAGAGGTCTCCATTAGAGTTAGAACTCCAAGGCTAAAGAGGGTTGAGAGGGTGTTTCCTATCTCCATATTCCCTACACTCTATGCAACCATATTTGGTATGAGACGTGAGATTGAGAGATTTCTCAACTGGGACCTTGTAGGGGGTTAGGGGTCTTTCGCCTAGAAATAGGGTTGGATCTATCTTTAGGAATCGATTTCACTCTTATTTATCCCTAGAGCTTATTCTGGTTATATGGTGTGTGAAGTGTTGAGATTGAGCGATTTCTCCACCGGGACCTTGTAGGAAACTAGTGCTGGTTGCTTAGATGCAACTACCGGTTGTTATTGTATTACCTCAACTCATTAGAGTCGGTTTAGAAGCATTTAGCAAGTCTTGAGCTTCATGTTAGATCCTAGGGGGAACATTGCCCGATACCTTACCTTTATTGATTTTGATCTCCTTTACTTTTTATCTTGCTAACGATAAGAGAGTACAAATG
The DNA here is from genome assembly GCF_009730915.1 of Dioscorea cayenensis subsp. rotundata. Lineage (NCBI taxonomy): Eukaryota > Viridiplantae > Streptophyta > Magnoliopsida > Dioscoreales > Dioscoreaceae > Dioscorea > Dioscorea cayenensis. Next base: position 5,796,404 of record NC_052487.1, read on the forward strand.
AAACACAGCTTGGAAACCAATAATCAAAGAACAAAATGCAAATAAAAAATAAACAAACAACTAATAAACAAACAAGTTGAGCTTCCTCCCAAAAAGTGGTTGTTTAATGCCACTAGCTTGACGTACCTATCTCGCGCTTACCGAGGTTCATGAAATTGAGACCTCTTTTGGCTACCTGTGACACAATTGCAAGCATATAGCAATAACATGTTAATCAAATAGACCTCACCAAATGACCAAGTAGCGGAATGATCAGTATTGTGTGGTGCTGGCGGTGAGGTGAGTGGATTCTTCTTCCTAGATGTAATATTTTCCACCACTTTCTTGCTCTGGAGATCCGTTTCCTTGGTGGCTTTGTATCCTTGCTAGCCACCAATTCCAAGCCTTGAACTTCTTCTACTACCTCCTCAAGTGCTTCTTCATCCAAGTAGTATCATCCAACAAGTCTCCAAGCTCAGTTTTCATGAAAGTTTCCTGCATAAAATCATAGACAACCTCATCAACAACATCAACATAATAACATGTATCATCAAAATCCATAGTATGCCTCATGGAGTCACAAAGTTTAAAAGTAGTTTCTTCATCACCAACTCAAAGTGTCATTCAGCCATACTTAACATAAATGAGAGCTTTGGAAGTCGCTAAGAATGGCCGTCCCAATATTAATGGCACTTTAACTTTGTTATCAATATCTAAAATGATGAAATCCACCGAAAATATAAACTTATCCACTTTAACTAGAACGTCTTCAATTGTGGCCCTTGGTCATCTGGTGGATCTGTTTGCCAATTGCAAAGTAATGTTGGTGGGCTTAGGCTCCCCAAGCCCCAAGTTTTCTAAAATTCTGTAAGGCATTAGATTAATACTCATCCCAAGGTTAGCAAGAGCCTTCTCATCAACCAAACCCTTAATTGTGCAAGGGATAATGAAGCCCCCTGGATCTTTCTCCTTCTTGAGGTGTTTGTTACATATCAAAGTAGAACATTCCTCACTAAGTGTCACAGAAGACACATCCTCCAGCTTCCTTTTGTTGGTGAGCAGTTCTTTCAAGAATTTGGCATACCTCGACATCTGAGTGAGAGCTTCTACAAATGGGGCATTAATGTGCAAAGTTTTAAACATGTTGAGAAATTTTTCAAACTGCTCATTATATTGGTCTTTCCTTACCTTAGCATGGTATGAAAGCTTCAGTTGATACTCCGGCACCGATTTTCTTTCCTTTGTTGTGTTGACTACGTTGGTACTCATGGTTGGTTTAGCAATTTCTAGTTTAGGCTCCTTCTCGACAAAGTGGAGAGCTACTTCCCACTTCTAAAAGTCACACCCTTCAGTGATTCCTTCAGGTAGTCTTTCTTCCAGCAGCTTAAATAGTTGGCCTACCTGATGCTCTAAGTTCCTCATGATTGCATTGGTATTTCTGATCATCTTTTCAAAACCTGTAAATTGAGTCTCAATACTCTTGATGAATAAGGCCATTAAACTAGTAAGATCATTATAAGGGTCTGAAGAGGATGAGGACTGTGATTGTTGTAAAATTTGAGGAAGAGGCTTGTATTGCTACTACTACTGTGCCAGCTATCCCTATCTCGGCTGACTCCAAGAAAAATTTGGGTGATTCCTCCATCTAGCATTATATGTGTTGCTATATGTGTTATTCTGATAATGATGGTTATAACCAAGAAAGTCCACTTGCTCAATCCATTCTACACTTGCATCAATGGAAGAGGCAAAGCTTGGGTCACATAACTGGCCAAAATGATCATGCATAGGTCTTGAGTTTGAAGATGGAGATTGCATGTTGTCTAATCTCTTAGTTATTACTTCAACCTGTGCTTCAAGAGTAGTGATGACATCCACTTGATAAATACCAGTGGACTTCACCGGTTTGTTCCTCTCTGAACTCCATTGATACCCATTGTTTGCCATCTCTTCAATCATATTTTGTGCTTCACTCAGTTGCTTATTACACAATGAACCTCTTGCGGCTGCATCAAGCATCTATTATGTGGAAGTATTTAGTCCATTATTGAAGATCTGGATTTGCATCCATTCGACAATTCCGTGCTGTGGGCATTTCCTCAACATCTCCTTATACCTTTTCCCATGTATCGTATAAGGATTCAGATTCCAATTGGAGGAAGGAAGTGATGTCACTTCTGAGTTTGGTGATCTTAGCAAAGGGAAAATATCGAGCAATAAATGCCTCAGAAGTTTGCTTCCAAGATGTAAGAGACCTAGGGAGCAAGGAATTTGTCCATTACTTGGCCCTTTCTCATAATGTGAATGGGAAGAGTCTCAAATGAACTGCTTCCCCAGAAATGTTGCTCACCTTATAACTGTTATAGATTTCTAAGAAGTTTCTAAGGTGCTTGTACGGGTCTTCATCCTTAAATCCATGGAACTAACACATCTGTTGCACCAATTGAATTAAATTTGGCTTCAATTCAAAATTGTTTGCCATAATAGGAGGATGAACAATACTCGAACCAACCTCCTTAAGATTTGGCTGTGCAAAATCTAAAATACTTTGTGGTTGATTACCAGCCATTTCGTCTTCCTAACCCGCTATCATACTTATCTCAACATATCCTGTCTCACTCAAATTGATATGACGGACCCTTTTTCTGAAATTTCTTTTAACTTCTGGATCAGGACTTGCTAATGGAGAAGACGTGCTTCCATGGGTCATGCAATTGTACTTGCATGTACAAAATAGAACAATGTAAGCTTAAAAGAACTAAAAAGCAAAGCTGAAGATGAAAATAAAATAAAATAAAGAACAAGATAGAAAGAAAGATATTCACAAGTATACACAATATAAACAACCTAGAACACTAGATTCTAAGCCTTCTTAATTGTTGCAAGTCCCCGGTAACGGCACCAAAAACTTGATGTGTTCTCCGCAAGTGCACGGGTGATAAGTGCTTGAGTAGACATTTTAATCCTTTTTTGGTCCCTCCAATTCATTAGCTAGAAGGTCTAAAAGGACAAACCTGTTATTTGGAGGGATTAAAAGGACGGAAATATGCAAATACGAGGACCAAAAAGGCGGATTTTATATTAGAGGGACTAAAAGGGCCGAAAACATTAAATAGAGGGACCATTTTGATATTTACACCTATATTTTTCCATATGTTTTACATGCATTGAGCTTCATTTTTACCATGGTTTATATCTCATATTGTGTATTTGGTGTTCTTTTGTGCAATTAGGTTGTGAATGCCTTGAAATATCAAAAGGAAGCACAGATAGGCTATAAAGATACATTGTTGGCAGCTCTTGTTCAACTCAAGGACCAAGACACGAGAGGAGTTCATGAACGTTGACAAACGGCCCTTGCGAATGTCCCTCAAGTGCATGGGGTCATCAAAGTAATAATCCCAGATGAGTGGGTATCGTATCCACAGAGAGTAGGGCATAAAGACACTTAAATTGTTTCTTAACTAAGTGAAAAATGAATAGTGATATGTGTGACAAGATGTAAAATAACAAAAGTAAAAGCAACAAGAAAGAGAGCATAAGTAAAGGAGAAGGTAAGGCAATCGATATAAATGGGGTACCCGGATATTATTCCGCCTAGGACAATCGTTTCAAGTGGAAGAACCCTCTATTATACTTTCTAATTGATGCAATAATGAGTCATGGAGATCCTTAAATACATGATCCCAAATCTAAGGTCAACCATGCCTAACTCTATACATGTCCCGGAGGAGAAATTGAATAACCTCTCAACCTCGCACTCGTATAGAATTGGAATGAGTTCTAGGGATTCCAAGTGATAAATACTCTTCCTATATGTAGGCCTAACCCTTTGGTCCAGGTGTAAGGTCCCTAGCCACAATTAAGCCCTAGGTGCTAAAATCACTTCAACGCTTCACTCCATTGCACCCGCAACTAAGCCCCAGCGGAAGGTCATCCTTTAGCCTATTTACTCTACTATGACTGCAAAGAATTCGAGGAAACAGAGGTAGAATAAATCACACCGAAGGGGAAAGGGGACGCTCCGCTACCTCTCGACTCACCCTCTCAACCCTCTCCAATCTAGCTTTATCTAACTCTCGTGGTGTGTCACTTACTCACAAAGGTTACCATCAAGAACTCTCAACCCTAGTGTCACTCTAAGGGAGTATTCATACAGTCAAGCATTCCAGATTGCAACTCAAATAAGGCATCAATTAATTGAAAGCATAATAAAGAGGTTCAATGAAACGAATACATCCTACGGTTCACAAATACCTAAGTACCCACTATGGGGTTTAGCTCTCCATGGAGCTAGTTACAATCAATGAAATCGAATGTAAAAGCAAAGAATTCATAGAAAAGCCCCTCGATAGTCATGGCAATCGTCTTGTGGAGAGTCATCTACTTGTCTCAATGGTCCCCTTGTTTGGCCTAGGATACACCTCGCCGGATCGGTGCTGACGAAAGCTCTCCCACTAACGTTCTTCCAAACGGAGCGCAATGTTGGAGCTATAGAACCACTCCAAATCCCTAGAAAATAACCCTCAAAACCATAGCATAATCCCTCTTTCAAGTTGGGGAAAAGATGGAGAAAAAATGCTGAAATCATGGCTAAAATTGGCTTTTAAAGGGCTTGAATCGGGAATCCACACACAGCTGTGGGCGCCCCTGTGGATTCTCTATTTCACTGTTTCTTCGGCCTGCTGTGAACAGTACCTTCTACAGTATTTCCTCTACAATGTTTGTTGTAGTACGCTGCTATAGTACCGGCCGAAATACTCCCGAATCCATGCTTTCATCGAGGTAATGTAAACGGGTACACGTTTACGTCGTAGATCTCTTTGCTTCTTCAATAACGGACACGTTGGTGGAGATCTTGCTATACATGCACAAGTCGGAATGCTTGAATGTGACTGCCCTTGTGGCCCTCCAAATCATTGTGCTAACTTTAATATGAGGAGGTTGGCACACATTCCAGTATCTCGAACCTGACTTATGTTTCCGCGTTTGATCCTTCGCTAGATTTCCTCCAAATGATACATTTATGATCCACATTGGCTTCTTTCTCTAAAAATTGGCTTCACAACCCTATCTGCATGAAAGTAACATAAATACACACATATTAGTGTTAAAGACCGATAAAAGTAATGCTCATCATATGGAAAGAACACTTCGCATTCTTATCGCACAAGCACTTACCAAACGTGGAGATGTGTGCTAACTTCCAAGGAGATTCAAGACAAATTGCTAGTTTGAAGGGCACAAAGGCAGTCACATCTTTATACTCCTTCTCTTTGTGAAAAGTACAAGACCTTTCAAATGATGAGTCGACGAAGAAAAGTCTTATAGCCTACCACATAGATGTGTGCTCGACCATGTGGCCTTAAGAGAAGAGTGTTTGGATAGCGGTTGTGAAGAGATCGTAGCTAAGTACTATAGCAAAAAACTGTAGCAGAATTACTGTTTATGCAACCACATGGAAATTCTTGCAGCCCACATAGGCGCATGGAAAATCCACATGGGCACATGAAGGCGTGTGAAAGCCGAGTTTTGTGACTATAAATAGGCCGTTTGCCCTATTCTTTAGAGAATTTTTGCGAGGCTTTTTGCAAGCACTCTAAGGGTAAAGTAGCTAGGGTTCTAGAGGAGGTCTTTGGCGATATTTGGGGTTATTTTTCACTAAATTTGATCGATCTTCTCTCTATCATAGCATCGAGGAGGCCTTCGGCATCCTAGCTTCCGAGGAGGATTCTTTAAGACGTTGAGCGACCCATCAAGGCCATCATCACAAATATAAGGAGGTTTTTCTCTACTGTTTACATTACTATTCATTGTATTAATCTTGGTTTTGTAACTTGCCTCATGGATGGCTAAACCCTAGTAGGTATTTGGGCATGTGAACCCTAGGATCTTATGTTTTGTATTGATTTGCTTTATGTTTTGTATTAAATCTGAGTTGATTTGAGTTTTAATCTTGTGTTCCCATTGCTTGCATGTTTTATTGACCCTTGTGGTTGATTATCTACGCATGATTTATTACTTTGATTGAGAGAGGTCTCCATTAGAGTTCGAACTCCAAGGTTAAAGAGGGTTGTCAGGGTGAGTCATGAGATAGTGGAGTGTCCCCTTTCCCTTTCGATGATTGTTTCCTATCTCTATATTCCCTAGACTCTTTGCACCCATATTTGGTGCAAGGCTTGAGATTGAGAGATTTCTCCACGGGTACCTTCTTGTTGGTTAGGGATCTTTCACCTAGAAATAGGGTTGGATCTATCTTTAGGAATCTAATAAGTGTCTAAATGTAGATGCTTTCATATATATATATATCGTATTCGCTTTGCATGTATTTTGTGAGGTTTGATGCCCATTTTGCGCTTAATCATCTACTATTTGCTTTGTAGGGCATAAGGAAGCCATGGAGAACAAGAAGATATCATTTGGGCGAAAAGAGAAGAAAACAGGAATTTCATACTACCCCCATACTACCCAGTATGGGGGCCATATGTACTGTAGCAGCGGAATGATTTGGAGTGTCTGCCCAGATTTCCATACTACCCAGTATACCGGGCCGTATGGAGGCCGTATGTACCCCGTATGGAACGTAAATCTAGGGTTTTTGTTTGCTATACGACCCCCATACGACCCGTATGACCAGAGGGGTATATATACTGCGTTTTAGGGCAGAAAAAGGGACTTTTGGCTGGACTTTTTCTTGGCCGATTTTGGGAGACCACTTGGGAGGTTTTGGGTGACCTTGGGAAGGAGAAGAAGGGCAAGAAAGCGAGAAGATCATTCAAGCCCAAGGTCCAAGAATCTCAAGGCAAGAAGGCAACATCATTCAAGGGGAGATCTACCACAATTTGAAGGAAGGAGACCCGTGGCTAGAGGAAGCATCATTTGGCACTCCTTTGGCGGAGAAAGCATCATTCGGCACATTCTTCACCTCCTCCTCCACCATTTCATCTAGGGAGTGTCATTTATGCTTTTGTTTCATGTTTTGCTTATTTGTATTGCTTGTTGTGGGATGATGACACACTAGACCCCCAAGGCCACCGTGTGTTGGTGAACCTTGGGGGGTTTTATCATGTATGTTGGATGATAACTTGTTAATTCCATGCTTGGGTAATTTTGATATTTAATCCATTGTTTTCATGCTAAGTGCTACACTAAGGAGAAATCTGTAGCTCTTTTATGAGTGATGCATGTAGATGTGACTTGCTCGCATGTATTAGATCATGAATGGATTAAAAGGGGATACTTGTATCATCATGCCGAGAAATAGGGTGTTTGGTAGCCCTCCATGTAGGTTTAATCCGAAGAAGAGTAGGTTTACTCCTAAGTGAGATTTCCTCGTACTTAATGCAATCATAGGAATGTGGATTTGGAAGAAATTCCTATCTATGTTCGTATGGGATTAGGGTTCAATCGCCAAGAAATTGGGTTTGTTCTAATATTGGAATCTCATGGTCCATTTTACCCTTGCATCTTTAAATCATCATCCATGTTGCATGATAACCCCTCAAGGGGATCCACATCCATAGGCCTTTGCATTACATTGAGTTTCTTGCTTGCTTATTGCTTGTTCCCTCTAAATTGTTCATAATCTTGTTTTAGTTTTAATTGCATTTAATAGAGTAAATTCCATCACTTGAGATCTTAGGCTAGATAATAGCTCGAGAAGGAGTAATAGGAGATCCTTAGCCCAGTGGAATACGATCCTCGTGTATAAACAAGAGGTATTACTTGGCGATCCCGTACACTTGCAGGGAAGCAATCAAGTTTTTGGCGCCGTTGCCGGGGACCTTAAGGAATTCTAGGAAACTTTTAGTTTATTACTCTACCCATTTTATTCTTTATTCATTCTTTATCGTTATTTTTCTTTTCTCCTCTTCTGATCTTAATAGTTTAATTCATTTTCCATTTCTTTCTGTATAGTCCATCTCATGAATGCAACATGGCAACTATGAACATCAAGTTGGAAGACTACGTACATTGATTTGATGGCTAGATTAATCTGCAGACTCAGCAACATTTTTAACACCCCCAAGATAACCATTTATATACTCTGCTGCTATCTGGGGATTCTAGCATATCTTATGATGGTGGCAGCTGGCACACAGTATTTGAGACGTTTATGAAAAGTGGAACACCATCAGTGAGTGAAGAAAGCATATCACCAATTGAACAGTTTGTTTTGACTACCAAGGGTCGACAGTTTGCTACCATGAATCCCACCTTGGAGGACCATGCTGAAATGGGCCAGGTGTCAGCAAGGATATAGGAGTCCAACTTAGGGCAACAGTGTGGGTAGCATGAAGGTCTAGGAAATGATGCCGAATGCTTTGAGCTTCGTGTTTATAGTACAGACAATAGTTCTGATGAGAGTGTAGGGTCTGCAGAAGAAGCAGGGTCCAAACAGGGTGACGGGCTTTGGAACAAGGATTTGATGCCGTCAATTGAGGAAGCACCAGATTTGGAGTTGAAAACACTACTGAACACCTTGAGTACGCCTTTTTGGGAGAAGGTACACAGCTTCCAGTCATCATCTCTTCAAACCTAACAATTGAGCAGAAGAATGGGTTGGTGGATGTACTAAAGAGGCACAAGAAAGCGATTGCTTGGAAGATTGCTGAGATAAGAGGGATAAATCCATCTGTTTGCACTCACAAAATTCTAATGATGGATGATCACAGACCCAAAGCCTTGCCACAAAGAAGACTCAATCCGAATATGAAAGAAGTGGTCCGGACAGAAATCATCAAGCTTCTCGATGCGGGCATCATCTACCCGATATCAGACAGTGAGTGGGTAAGCCCCGTGCAAGTGGTCCCAAAGAAAGGGGGAATGACCGTGATCACCAATGAGAAAAATGAGTTAATCCCGACTTATACAACTACTGGGTGGAGGGTATGCATTGACTATAGAAAATTAAATGATGCCACCCGAAATGATCATTTTCCCCTACCGTTCATTGACCAGATACTGGAGTGGTTAGCTGGGCATGCCTACTATTGCTTTTTGGATGGGTTCTCTGGTTATTTCCAAATTCCCATCGCCCCTGAAGATCAGAAGAAGACTACGTTCACTTGTCCGTACGGCCCATTTGCTTATCGTCGCATGCCTTTCGGCCTATGTAACGCCCCGGCCACCTTTCAGAGATGTATGATGGCTATTTTTGAGGACATGGTGGAAGATTTAATGGAGGTGTTCATGGATTATTTTTCCGTTTTTGGTGATTCATTCGATGTGTGCCTCAAGAACCTTGAGCGGGTCCTCAATCGATGTGAAGAGACCAATCTTGTGCTGAGTTGGGAGAAATGCCATTTCATGGTCCAAGAGGAGATAGTCTTGGGTCACAAAATTTCAAAAGATGGAATTGAGGTCGACAAGGCAAAGATTTCCACAATCGAAAAGTTACCACATCCAAATTCTGTGAAGGCCATAAGAAGTTTTTTGGGACATGCCGGGTTCTATAGGAGATTCATCAGGGATTTTTCTAAAATCGCTAGACCCCTAACAAGGTTATTGGAAAAGGATGTCCCATTTGAGTTCGATAATGACTGCATGACATCCTTCATGGCACTTAAGGAGAAACTAATTCAAGCGCCGATTATGGTAGCTCCAGATTGGGACTCCCCATTCGAATTGATGTGTGATGCAAGTAACTTTGCAGTTAGGGCAGTGCTTGGTCAGCGGAGAGACAAACATTTCCACCCCATTTACTACGCAAGTAAGACTCTAACGGGATCCCAAGAGAATTACACTACAACTGAAAAGGAACTATTTGCTGTGGTATTTGCCTTTGATAAGTTCCGGTCATATTTGGTTCTTTCTAAAGTGGTAGTGTACATCGATCATTCGGCTTTGAGGTACTTGCTTAGAAAATCATATGCCAAACCACGTTTGATAAGGTGGGTCTTGCTGCTTCAAGAATTTGACCTAGAGATTAAGGACAAGCGGGGAGCAGAGAATCTTACAGCTGATCATTTATCCCGTTTGGAGGGCTCTGGCACAAAAACTATAAGAGAAAAATGAAATTGATGACTCATTCCCTGATGAACACTTGTATAATATCCAGGTAGTAGAAGAGAAGGAACCACCCTGGTTTGCCGATTTTGCTAATTACTTGGTTGGTGGGGTCATCCCGAAATGGTTTACATATCAACAAAGGAAGAAATTCTTTTCAGACCTCAAGCACTACATCTGGGAAGATCCATACCTATTCAGGGTTTGTTCATATCAGGTTGCTCGAAGATGTGTTTCTAGGGCAGAGGGTCTAAGCATTTTGAGGCATTACCACTCAGGACCCACTGGTGGCCACTATGATGCGAATAGAACAACAAAGAAAATTCTTGATGCAGGTTTATATTGGCCATCGGTGTTCCATGACACCCAGAAATTCATTCAAGCTTGTGATCGATGTCAGCGGGTCGATAACATATCTCGCCGTGACGAGATGCCCTAAAATTGGAACCAAGCCTGTGAAGTTTTTGATGTGTGAAGCATTACAAACAAATGATGCGATGGTGGTGGTGAAATTCTTGAACAAATTATTTTCCAGGATCGGCGCACCACGGGCTATCATTAGTGACAGAGGCACTCATTTTACGTAATGCCCAATTCACAAAAATATTGAAGCGCTATGGAGTCTCCCATAAAATGGTAACAACATACCACCCACAAACTAGCGGGCAAGTAGAAGTGTCCAACAGGGACTTAAAGTGAATCTTGGAGAAGACTGTATCTCAGAACTGAAGAGATTGGGCAGAATATCTCGATGACGCTCTCTGGGCATACAGAACAGCCTACAAGACTCCTATTGGAATCACTCCGTATAGACTGGTCTATGGAAAAGCTTGCCATTTACCAGTTGAGCTCGAGCATAAAGCTTATTGGGCTATTAAGTTTCTAAATCTCGACTCTTCTCTTGTAGGTTGCAAGAGGAAACTCCAACAAAATAAACTTGATGAGTGGCGCTCCACGGCATATGAGAGTTCGAAGCTCTATAAAGAAAAATTAAAGAAGTACCACGATAGGCGCATCAAGCACCATAAGCAATTTCACGAGGGCGATCAAGTCCTACTGTTCAACTCTAGGCTGAAATTATTTCCTGGGAAGCTAAGATCACGTTGGTCGGGTCCGTACATGGTTACTCAAGTCTTCCCACATGGAGCGGTTAAGGTAACCCACTCGGAGAACGGCACTTTTAAGGTCAATGGGCAACGATTAAAATTTTACTTCAATAACAACACTACAAAGGAAACCTGGGGTGGTTTCAAACTCTTTGAGCCCCCATGAGATAAGGACTGAGGTACGTTAGGCTCGTGACGTTAAACAAGCGCTTCTTGGGAGGCAACCCAAGCGTTGGGGGGTGTTTGCTTGCATTTTTCGTATTTTAGTTCTTAGTTCATTTCAATTCTCGTATTTCCTAGACTTGTTTTACTTTTGAATAAGTTCATGCTCACACACTTGGCACAATGCTCTCATCATTTTAATTGTGGTATATTTGTGCAACTTCTTAAGATACTCATGTTTAGGTGTTAATTCATGCACTAGATCGTCGTTTTATTCATTTCATTCATTTTTGGAGAAGCCTTCGACCTTGCCATACCATGTTTACATCATTTGGGGCAGGTTTTCAGAGTTTTAAATGGTTTTAAAGGGCATACGGCCTTACTGGGCCGTATGGTGGCCGTCTGAGACGAACACAGAGCCAACCCGTGGCTCTGTGCCATCTCAGATGGCCCCTCAAACGGCCCCCATACGGGGCCGTCTGAGATGGGCACTCCTCTCGGCCCATACGGCCCCCATACGGGACCATATGGGGGCCGTCTGCGATGGGCCCTCCCCTTTTTAACCCTCATCCTCACACTCTCTCTTCCATTCTCTCATTTCTCTCATCCTCCACCAAATTTCTCTCTTCATTCTCACTCAATTCTTGACCAAATCTCCTCATTTTTTCCACCTAAATCTTATTCTCATCCATTTGAGACATCGATCTAGTGGTTTTCCCCGAGTTTAAAGCTTTGTTTTCTCAAGATTTCGTTGGTATGCTTTTTCTATGCCCTAGTTTTATCTTTCTCATTTCTTGGACATTCTTGGAGATTTTGTGTGGGATTTCTTTAGCATTTTGCTTGTTTTGAATGATGTGAATGTCATGGATAAATTTTCCTTCAAATTTATGTAAAATATTTTCGATGCTATGAATATAGAGGAGATTCTTGCCGCAGGAATAGTGACCATACGGCCCCCATACGGCCGTATGACCTTAAAAATTCAAATTTTCATGTGTTTCCTCTATCTCTAGCATTTTCTTTTTTTTTATCTTGTATCCCTATGAGCTTGAACAAAGTTTATCTTCATTGTAGGGATGCCTACCACAAAAAGATGCGCCTCCAAATGCCCAAGAACCACCGGACCTTCATCTACACCTGATGAACCCGTCTTCAAGTTGTTCCATCATCGAGAAAGATATGATCATTTGAAGACAAAGCCATTTGGGACATTATGCTACCTTGATTGGGGACTTGTGGAGAACCTTGGGATTGCAAATCAAGTAAGGGAATGGTTATCACTCAATTGTTGGGACAAGCTTTTTACCATAAACGAGACAACCTTTCGCCAATTGAATTTGGAGGTTTTGAGTACATTTGAGGCACGTCAAGATGGAGAATCTGTGCGGAATAGGAAAATTATCACCATCCATTTTCAAGCTTTTGGAAGGAAGCGTACTATGCATCACTTGGATTTTGCCAAGTACTTGGGGATCTATGATGATGAGTTTATCAACTCCATGCCCGGTAAACGTCTTAAGCTTGATTTCACAAGTAAAGTGGGTAGAAGCAACTATTGGGTGACTTTGGCGGGTGATGATCAAACTCGAAAGGCCTCACGCATGATTGACCTGGCACACAGATTCATTCATGCTTTGATTGCTCGATCTATTTGGGGCCGGACCGATAGCAAGGGGGTTGTCACTCAAGCCGATATTTACACGATGTATGGCATTTTGGAGCGGCGCCCTACTCACCTTGGCCACCTTGTCGCCGATGCATTTCTTCACCAGGGCTCGTATACACGATTAGGAGCTATATTTATTGGGCCCTATGTGACTAGATTGAACCGTGGCATGGGTTTATTTGAGCAGATGCGAGGCATGACCGTTGTAGGAGGTACAGCACCCCTCGGACCGGCCCACATAAGGACGATAGGCTTGGTGGTAGCACGTGGCAGACCCACACGTCACCAGGCCACTAGTGAGTCTAGTCAGCGACAAACAGAGCACACAGAGTTAGACCCTGAGGGCGCACTTGCTCCTACCCCCGGTGCTACATCTTTACCTGACTTCAACATGAGACTGAGGGGGATTGAGGGAGAGGTTCAGGCTGTGCGTCAGGAGCAGCGTGAGATTCGTGGCCAGCTTCACCAGATCATTGAGGGACAGCGCCAGTTTCACCAGATCATTGACGGACCCTTTTTCTGAAATTTCTTTTAACTTCTGGATCAAGACTTGCTAATGGAGAAGATGTGATCCACGGGTCATGCAATTGTACTTGCATGTACAAAATAGAACAATGTAAGCTTAAAAGAACTAAAAAGCAAAGCTAAAGATGAAAATAAAATAAAATGAAGAACAAGATAGAAAGAAAGATATTCACAAGTATACACAATATAAACAACCTAGAACACTAGATTTTAAGCCTTCTTAATTGTTGTAAGTCCCCGGTAACGGCACCAAAAACTTGATGTGTTCTCCGCAAGTGCACGGGTGATAAGTGCTTGAGTAGACATTTTAATCCTTTTTTGGTCCTTTTAAGCTACACGGGATTAAAAGGACGGAAATATGCAAATACAAGGACCAAAAAGGCGGATTTTATATTAGAGGGACTAAAAGGGCGGAAAACGTTAAATAGAGGGACCATTTTGATATTTATACCTATATTTTTCAATATGTTTTACATGCATTGAGCTTCATTTTTACCATGGTTTATATCTCATATTGTGTATTTGGTGTTCTTTTGTGCAATTAGGTTGTGAATGCCTTGAAATGTCAAAAGGAAGCATAGATAGGCTATAAAGATACATTGTTGGGAGCTCTAGTTCAACTCAAGGACCAAGACATGAGAGGAGTTCATGAACGTTGACAAACGGCCCTTGCGAATGTCCCTCAAGTGCATGGGGTCATCGAAGTAATAATCCCAGATGAGTGGGTATCGTATCCACAAAGAGTATGGAATAAAGACACTTGAATTGTTTCTTAACTAAGTGGAAAATAAATAGTGATATGTGTGACAAGATGTGAAATAACAAAAGTAAAAGCAACAAGAAAGAGAGCATAAGTAAAGGAGAAGGTAAGGCAATCGATATAAATGGGGTACGCGGATATTATTCCGCCTAGGACAATCATTTCAAGTGCAAGGACCCTCTATTATACTTTCTAATTGATGCAATAATGAGTCGTGGAGATCCTTAAATACATGGTCAACCATGCCTAACTCTATACATGTCCCGGAGGAGAAATTGAATAACCTCTCAACCTCACACTCGTATAGAATTGCAATGAGTTCTAGGGATTCCAAGTGATAAATACTCTTCCTATATGTAGACCTAACCCTTTGGTCCAGGTGGAAGGTCCCTAGTCACAATTAAGCCCTAGGTGCTAAAATCACTTCAACGCTTCACTCCATTGTACCCGCAACTAAGCCCCAGCGGAAAGTCATCCTTTAGCCTATTTACTCTACTATGACTGCAAAGAATTCGAGGAGATAGAGGTAGAATAAATCACACCGGAGGGGAAAGGGGACGCTCCGCTACCTCTTGACTCACCCTCTCAACCCTCTCCAATCTAGTTTTATCTAACTGTCGTGGTGTGTCACTCACTCACAAGGGTTACCATCAAAAACTCTCAACCCTAGTGTCATTCTAAGGGAGTATTCATACAATCAAGCATTCAAGATTTCAACTCAAATAAAGCATCAATTAATTGAAAGCATAATAAAGAGGTTCAATGAAATGAATACATCCTACGGTTCACAAATACCCAAGTACCCACTATGGGGTTTAGCTCTCCATGGAGCTAGTTACAATCAATGAAATCGAATGTAAAAGCAAAGAATCCATAGAA
Organism: Dioscorea cayenensis subsp. rotundata; assembly: GCF_009730915.1. Lineage (NCBI taxonomy): Eukaryota > Viridiplantae > Streptophyta > Magnoliopsida > Dioscoreales > Dioscoreaceae > Dioscorea > Dioscorea cayenensis. The sequence continues at coordinate 5,811,489 of NC_052487.1, forward strand.
AAGCCCCTTGATAGTCATGGCAATGGTCCTGTGGAGAGTCCTCTACTTGTCTCAATGGTCCCTTTGTTTGGCCTAGGATACACCTCGCCGGATCGGTGCTGACGAAAGCTCTCCCACTAACGTTCTTCCAAACGGAGCGCAATGTTGGAGCTGTAGAACCTCTCCAAATCCCTAGCCAATAACCCTCAAAACCCTAGCCGAAGCCCTCTTTCAAGTTGGGGAAAAGATGGAGAAAAAAATGCTGAAATCATGGCTGAAATCGACTTTTAAAGGGCTTGAATCGGGAATCCACACACAGCTGTGGGCGCCCCTGTGGATTCTCTGTTTCACTGTTTCTTCGACCGGCTATGAACAGTACCTGCTTTCATCGAGGTAATGTAAACAGGTACACGTTTACGTCGTAGATCTCTTTGCTTCTTCAATAACGGACACGTTGGTGGAGATCTTGCTATACATGCACAAGTCGGAATGCTTGAATGTGACTGCCCTTGTGGCCCTCCAAATCATTGTGCTAACTTTAATACGAGGAGGTTGGCACATATTCCAGCATCTCGAACCCGACTTATGTCTCCGTGTTTGATCCTTAGCAAGATTTCCTCCAAATGGTGCATTTATGATCCACATTGGCTTATTTCTCTAAAAATCGGCTTCACAACCATATCTGCATGAAAGTAACATAAATACGCACATATTAGTGTTAAAGACCGATAAAAGTAATGCTCATCATATGGAAAGAACACTTCGCATTCTTATCGCACAAGCACTTACCAAACGTGGAGATGTGTGCTAACTTCCAAGGAGATTCAAGACAAATTGCTAGTTTGAAGGGCACAAAGACAGTCACATCTTTATACTCCTTCTCTTTGTGAAAAGTACAAGACCTTTCAAATGATGAGTCGACAAAGAAAAGTCTTATAGTCTACCACATAGATGTGTGCTCGACCATGTGGCCTTAAGAGAAGAGTGTTTGGATAGCGGTTGTGAAGAGATCGTAGCTAAGTACTATAGCAAAAAACTGTAGCAGAATTACTGTTTATGCAACCACATGGAAATTCTTGCAGCCCACATAGGCGCATGGAAAATCCACATGGGCACATGAAGGCGTGTGACAGCCGAGTTTTGTGACTATAAATAGGTCGTTTGCCCTATTCTTTAGAGAATTTTTGCAATGCTTTTTGCAAGCATTCTAATAGTAAAGAAGCTAGGGTTCTAGAGGAGGTCTTTGGCGATATTTGGGGCCATTTTTCACCAAATTTGATCGATCTTCTCTCTGTCATAGCATCGAGGGGGCCTTCGGCATCCTAGCTTCCGAGGAGGATTCTTCAAGACGTTGAGCGACCCATTAAGGCCATCATCAGAAATACAAGGGGAGTTTTTCTCTATTATTTACATTACTATTCATTGTATTAATCTTGGTTTTGTAACTTGCCTCATGGATGGCTAAACCCTAGTAGGTACTTGGGCATGTGAACCATAGGATCTTATCTTTTGTATTGATTTGCTTTATGTTTTGTATTAAATCTGAGTTGATTTGAGTTTTAATCTTGTGTTCCCATTGCTTGCATTTTTTATTGATCCTTTTGGTTGATTATCTACGCATGATTTGTTACTTTGATTGAGAGAGGTCTCCATTAGAGTTCAAACTCCAAGGTTAAAGAGGGTTGTGAGGGTGAGTCATGAGATAGTGGAGTGTCCCATTTCCCTTTCGATGATTGTTTCCTATCTCTATATTCCCTAGACTCTTTGCAACCATATTTGGTGTGAGGCTTGAGATTGAGAGATTTCTCCGCGGGGACCTTCTTGGGGGTTAGGGATCTTTCGCCTAGAAATAGGGTTGGATCTATCTTTAGGAATCTGATAAGTGTCTAAATGTAGATGTTTTCATATATATATCGTATTCACTTTGCATATATCATCTACTATTTGCTTTGTAGGGCATAAGGAAGCCATGGAGAATAAGAAGATATCATTTGGGCGAAAAGAGAAGAAAACAGGAATTTCATACTACCCCCATACTACCCAGTATGGGGGCCGTATGCACTGTAGTAGCGGAATGATTTGGAGTGTCTGCCCAGATTTCCATACTACCCAGTATACGGGGCCATATGAAGGCTGTATGCACCATGTATGGAATGCGAATCTAGGGTTTTTGTGTGCTATATGACCCCCATACGACCCGTATGACCCAGGGGATATATATACTGACTTTTAGGGTAGAAAAAGGTACTTTTGGCTGGAATTTTCTTGGCCAATATTGGGAGACCACTTGGGAGGTTTTGGGCGACCTTGGGAAGGAGAAGAAAGGCAAGAAAGCTAGAAGATCATTCAAGCCCAAGGTCCAAGACTCTCAAGGCAAGAAGGCAACATCATTCAAGGAGAGATCTACCACGATTTAAAGGAAGAAGACCCGCGGCTAGAGGAAGCGTCATTTGGCACTCCTTTGGCGGGGAAAGCATCATTCGGCACATTCTTCACCTCTTCCTCCACCATTTCATCTAGGAAGTGTCATTTATGCTTTTGTTTCATGTTTTCCTTATTTGTTTTGCTTGTTGTGGGATGATGACACACTAGACCCCCAAGGCCACCGGGTGTTGGTGAACCTTGGAGGGTTTTATCATGTATGTTGGATGATAATTTGTTAATTCCATGCTTGGGTAATTTTGAGATTTAATCCATTGTTTTCATGCTAAGTGCTACACTAAGGAGAAATCTGTAGCTCTTTTATGAGTGATGCATGTAGATGTGACTTGCTCGCATGTATTAGATCATGAATGGATTAGAAGGGGATACTTGTATCATCACGCTGAGAAATCGGGTGTTTCGTAGCCCTCCATGTAGGTTTAATCCAAAGAAGAGTAGGTTTACTCCTAAGTGAGATTTCCTCATATTTAATGCAATCGTAGGAATGTGGATTTGGAAGAAGTTCCAATCTATGTTCATATAGGACTAGGGTTCAATCACCGAGAAATTGGGGTTGTTCTAATCTTGGAATCTCATGGTCCATTTTACCCTTGCATCTTTAAATCATCATCCATGTTGCATGATAACCCCTTAAGGGGATCCACAACCATAGGCCTTTGCATTACATTGAGTTTCTTTCTTGCTTATTGCTTGTTATCTCTAAATTGTTCATAATCTTGTTTTAGTTTTAATTGCATTTAATAGAGTAAATTCCATCACTTGAGATCTTAGGCTAGATAATAGCCCGAGAAGGAGTAATAGGAGATCCTTAGCCCCGTGGAATACGATCCTCTTGTCTTCACACGAGGTATTACTTGGCGATCCCTTACACTTGCGGGGAAGCAATCAGAATTGGTTTCACTCTTAGTTATCCCTAGAGTATATTGTGGTCATATCGTGTGTGAGGTGTTAAGCTTGAGTGATTTCTACACCGGGACCCTGTAGGGGACTAGTGCCGGTTGCTTGGAGGCAAGGGCCGGTTGTTCTTGGATTACTTCGACTCATTAGACTTAGTTTAGAAGAATTTAGCACGTCTTGAACTTCTTGTCAAATCCTAGGGGGAGCATGGCCCATGTACTTACCTTTATTGATTGACATCTCCTTTACTTTCTATCTTTCCTTTTTGCTTGCTTATTAATATTCTTACAATTAGTCCATTTCATCACATCCATTGATTTTGACTAGATAATTGATAAGTTCTTGAGTAGACATATTTTTCTATATGTTTTACATGCATTGAGCATCATTTTTACCATGGTTTATGTATTTGGAGTTCTTTTGTGCAATTAGGATGTGAAGGCCATGAAGAGTCAAAAGGAAGCAAAGATAGGCTATAAAGGCATAATGTTAGGAGTTCTTGTGCAATTTAAAGACTAGGACATGAGAGGAGTTCATGAACGTGGAGATGTGTACCAAATTCCAAGGAAATTCAAGCCAATTTGCTAGTTGGAAGAGCACAAAGGCAGTCACATCTTCATGTTCCTTCTCTTTGTGAAGATTACAAGACCATTCAAAGTTCTGTCGATGAAGAAAAGTCTTATAGCCTACCACATGGACATGTGCCCGACCATGTGGCCTCAAGAGAATAATGTTTGGACCGTGTTTGTGAAGAGTACTGTAGCAAAATTACTGTTTGCCCGACCGCATGGAAATTCCTGCAGACCACACAGGCGCGTGAAAAATAGGCCGTTTGCCCTATTCTTGGGAGACTTTTTGCGGAGCTTTTCTAGACACTTAGAGGGCAAGGCGGCTAGGGTTTTGAAGGGGGTCTTTGGCGATATTGGGGGGTGTTCATCACAAACTTTGATCTATCTTCTCTTTGTCATAGCATAGAGGGAGCTTTCGGTGACCTAGCATTGGAGGAGTATTCTTCAAGGCGTTGAGCGACCCATCAAGGCCATCATCACCAATTTAAGAGGGTTTTTTTCTTTATGGTTTTCATTCCTTTTCATTGTATTAATCATTGTTTTGTAATTTTCCCCATGGAGTGCTAAACCCTAGTAAGTATTTGGGCATGTGAACCCTAGGATCTTGATAAGTGCTTGTGTGATAAGAATGCGAAGTATTCTTTCCCTATGATGAGCATTACTTTTATCAGGTTTTAGGACTAATACTTGTGCATTTGTGTTACTTTTATGCATGTAGGGTTATGAAGCCAAAAGTGAAAGAAAGAAGCCAATGTAGATCGTGAATACACTATTTGAAGAGGATCTTTGAAGAGGACGAGACTACGCCACAAGACTTTCGACGCGACTACTGACAACGCCCCTTGCGTATGTCCCGCAAGTGCACGGGTTTGTCAAGTAATAAAATCCCAAGTGAGTGGGTATCGTATCCACAGGGAGTAGGGAATAAAAATACTTAAATTGTTTCTTAACTAAGTGAGGATGAATAATGATTTTGTTAACAAGATGTAATGTAAACAAGAATAAAAGAGACAAGAAAGAAAAGGACAAGTAAAGGAGAGATAAGAATATCGATATAAATGGCATACTGGGATATTGTTCCGCTTAGTACAATCATTTCAAGTGTAAAACCTTCGATTATGTTTCCTAACTAATGCATTAATGAGTCGTGGAGATCTTTCAACACATAGTCCCAAATCTAAGGTCAACCATGCCTAACTCTATACGATGTCCCAGAGGAGAAATCGAACAATCTCAACACCTCGCTCTTGTATAGAATTGCAATGAGTTCTAGGGATTCCAAGTGATAAACCCTCTTCCTAGATGTAAACCTAATCCTATGGTCCAGGTGGAAGGTCCCTAGTCACAATTAAGCCCTAGGTGCTAAAATCACTTCAACACTTTACTCCATTGCGTCTACAACTAAGCCCAGCAGAAGGTCATTCCTTAGCCCATTCACTGTACTATGACGACAAAGAACTCAAGGAAATGGAGGTAGGATAAATCACATCGGAGGGGAAAGGGGATGCTCCGCTACCTCTCCACTCACTCTCTCGACCCTCTCCAATCTGGCTTTGTCTAACTTTCGTCGTGTGTCACTCACTCACATGGGTTACCAATAAGAACTTTCAACCCTAGTGTCACTCTAAGGGAGTATTCATTCAATTAAGCATTCAAGATCAGAACTCAATTAAAACATTAATTAATGAAAGCATAATAAAAGGTTTAATGAAACAAATACATCCTAGGGTTCACAAATCCAAGTACCCACTTGGGGGTTTAGCTCTCCACAGAGCTAGTTACAATTAACAATGAAATTGAATGTAAAAACAAGTAATCTATAGAAAACCCCCTCGATAGTCATTACGATGGTCATATGGAGAAGCCTCGTCTCTTCCAAAGGTCCACTTGTCAGGCCTAGGACACACTTCACCGGATTGGTGCCGACGAAAGCTCTCCCATTAACCTTCTTCCAAGTGGAGCATGATGTCGAAGCCTTAGAAGCTCTCCACAACCCTTGACAATACCTCTCAAAACCCTAGCCGCACGCCCATGCAGAAATTACCAATGGGCATGCGGATGTCGCTAGGTCGCCCACAGGGGCGAGTCCACGCCCCTATGGATTCTCTGGATGAGCTCACAGTGCAAATCCACAGGCGTGTGAAAATTCCACACGCCCGTGCGTTTTCTCTGGATGCCTTAAAAACTCTGCAGGCTCTGCTAGAAAATTCTTAAACATGTATGCACACTTAGAGCCTGCCTTATTATGCAACATATACCAGCGAAAACATGAGAAACTAACTCGCACGACCAAAAACTTCACCAAATCGGCATGAAAGCACATGATGACATCAAAAATCCACAAGAAAACACACAGCAATGCATCAAAACATATAGACACCAACACTCAACGCTTTATTCATGCAAACACTAAACTAGCAACTAAGAAAACAGTAAACACTTGGGTTGCCTCCCAAGAAGCGCTTGTTTAACGTCACTAAGCTTGATGTACCTTGTCTTACCTCACGAGCATTTATAGATGAAGGTTGCCCTCTTACCCATAACTTGAAAGCATGATGAGCAAAGTCTCTTGAAGGTAGAGGGGGAATCATCGGGCTTGGTACCACTTAACAATGGTTCATCCAACTTGTTCCGTTCATGGACATCCCCAACAGCCTTGGGCGTTTCTTGTGGCGTCTCCTCGCCCTCTTCATCTTCTGGAGTACTTTCTTAATGATCCCTGGAGTAAATTGTACTTCTTCCTTTAGACCAAGCATTAGCACTTCTTCATTGCCCACCTCTTGGTCCAACAAACCCTCTTGCGGGTCCAGATTGAACATTTCCTGCATACATTCATCAACAATTTCATCAGTAGTGTCAAGAAAGTAAAGAGTATCATCAAAGTTAAGGAATGTCGCATGGCTTATCATCTCCATCCCTCAGTGTCAACTCCCCCCGTCCATGTCGATCAATGCCTTGGAACTGTGCAAGAATTGCCTCCCAAGTATCAAAGGTACATCCACATCCTCATCGATGTCCAACAGTACAAAGTCTATAGGAAAAATGTACTTGTCCATCGTGACAAGCACGTCTTCAATGATGCCCCTCGGATGTCCAACAGTTCAGTCCGCCAATTACAATGTCATCCGACTGGGCCTAGGCTCTCCCAAGCCTAGCTTCTGAAAGAAAGTATATGGCATGACGTTGATATTGGCCCTTGAGTCCGCCAATGCTATCTCTTCAACTAAATTGCCAATGTTGCACGGAATGATGAAGCTTCCTGGGTCTTTCCTCTTGTTCGATATATTCTTTTGCAAAACCGCTGAGCAAGAGTCATCTAAAATCACGGAGGCACTCTTCTCCAACTTCCTCTTGTTGGTTAACAAGTCCTTTAAGAATTTTGCATACTTAGGCATTTGGGACAATGCCTCAACTCAGGAACTTCTTGTACTGTTCATCCCCTTAGTCATTCTTCAATCTAGAGGGATAAGGGATTCTTGGCTTGAAAGGTGGGGGTGCCACCTCCTTCTCTTTGCTTGCTCCCTCCTTAACCTCTATGACCCCGGGTGCATCTACATTGGGCTTCTCCTACCCTCAACCTCATGACCACTTCTCAAATTGATCACCTTCACATGTTCTCTCGGATTGGTCTTGGTGTTACTTGGCAAGCTTCCTTGTGGCATCTCTGATAGAGACTTCATAATTTGCCCCACTTGATTCTCTAGATTGTGCAAAGAAGCGGTGTGGTTGTGAAGTGTAGCCTCGACTGATTAAAACCTTGTATCCGATGATTGCACAAATCTAGTCAAGGCCTTCTCTAAATCGGTCATTCGAGTCTCCAAGCCTGAAACTTGACTCTCCATGTTTGGGGGTTGTTGTTGTTGGAAACCCAGTGGTGCCACGGCCTTTTGTAGTCCTTGGTTGCTCCATGAAAATTGGGATGACTCTTCCAACTCGGATTGTAGGTGTTGCCATATGGATTCCCTTGGTTCCTCATTGCATTACCCATAAAGTCGACTTTCTCCACCGAAGATGCATCACCAGTAGAGATCGGACAATCAGATAGAGCATGTGCTCCACCACACCCGGTGCAAGTAGTTACGCCTGTCACTCTATTAGAAGTTAGAAGGTCTAACTTCTTACTCAATGATTCCACTTGGGCTGCCAAAGATGTTACTGCATCTATTTCATGGAGCCCGGCCACCTTTTTCCTTTCTCGCGTATTCCACTGATAACTGTTCATGGCCATGTCTTCTACTAACTGTCAGGCTTCTTCTGGGGTTTTACTCCCCATTGTACCTCCTGTGGTGGCATCTAACAATTGCCTTGTACTCGGATTTAACCCATTATAGAAAGTCTGAATAATCATCCATTCGGGGAATCCGTGTTGTGGGCATCTCCGCAAAAGATCCTTGAAGGGCTCCAATGTCTCAAACAATGATTCCAACTCCATCTGTACAAAGGACGATATCTCATTGTGAAGCTTGGCCGACTTCCCCGGAGGAAAGTATGTAGCAAGAAAAGCTTCGACCATCTCATTCCAAGTCGTGATGGAGGCCTTGGGCAAGGAATGAAGCCACTGCTTGGCTCTTCCCTTTAGAGAGAATGGGAAAGCCCTCAATATAATAGCATTATCCGATACACCGTTAATCTTCAACATATCACAAACTTTCAAGAAGTTCTCTATATGGTTGTTTGGATCCTCATCGGCCAAACCATTTAACTACGCTAACCGCTGAATCATTTGGATGAATGCAGCTTTAGCTCAAAGTTCAGATCTGTAATTGGGGGTCGCACAATACTCGATTGTGTGCCAAAAACTGAGGTTCTAGCATAATCAGAAAGTGTCCTCTGTCGCTCATTCTATTTTGCCATATTATCTGACCCTTCAACTTCTATTTCAGCTTGATTAGACGGTTCTTGTATAGGTACCTTTCCCTTCTTCTGAATGTACGTTCAAGTTTAGGATCTTCTTCAATCAATATCGAAGGGTTCCCTTGGGTCATAACCCGGAGCTGTACTAAAAGAAAGTAAACAAATCAGAATGATGACAGAAAAAGAAGATGTGAAATAGAATGAATGAATGAATAGCTAAGAAAACAAAGTACAAAGTATCTCTAAACGAATACTCCCCGGCAACGGTGCCAAAAACTTGACAACGCCCTTTGCGTATGTCCCGCAAGTGCACGGGTTTGTCGAGTAATAAAATCCCAGGTGAGTGGGTATCGTATCCACTGGGAATAAGGAATAAAAATACTTAAATTGTTTTTTAACTAGGTGAGGATGAATAATGATTTTGTTAACAAGATGTAATGTAAACAAGAATAAAAGAGACAAGAAAAAAAAAGCACAAGTAAAGGAGAGATAAGACAATCGATATAAATGGGGTACTCGGATATTGTTCAGCCTAAGACAATCATTTCAAGTGCAAAACCCTCTATTATGCTTCCTAAATAATGCATTAATGAGTCATGGAGATCCTTCAATACACAGTCCCAAATCTAAGCTCAACCGTGCCTAACTCTATACGATGACCCGGAGGAGAAATCGAACAATCTCAATACCTCTCTCTTGTATAGAATTGCAATGAGTTCTAGGGATTCCAAGTGATAAACCTTCTTCCTAAATGTAGACCTAACCCTTTGGTCTAGGTGGAAAGTCCCTAGTCACAATTAAGCCCTAGGTGCTAAAATCACTTCGACGTTTCACTCCGTTGCCTCTGCAACTAAGCCCCAGCGGAAGGTCATCCCTTAGCCCGTTCACTCTACTATGACCGCAAAGAACTCAAGGAAATGGAGGTAGGATAAATCATACCTGACGGGAAAGGGGACACTCCACTACCTCTCCACTCACCCTCTCAACCCTCTCCAATCTAGCTTTGTCTAACTCTCGTGGTGTGTCACTCACTCACAAGGGTTACCAATAAGAACTCTCCACCCTAGTGTCACTCTAAGGGAGTATTCATTCAATCAAGCATTCAAGATTGGAACTAAATTAAAATATCAAATAATGAAAGCATATTAAAAGGTTTAATGAAACAAATATATCCGAAGGTTCACAAATCCAATACCCACTAGGGAGTTTAGCTCTCCATGGAGCTAGTTACAATCAACAATGAAATCGAATGTAAAAACAAGTCATTCATAGGAAATCTCCTCAATAATCGTGATGATGGTCTTATGGAGAAGCTTCGCCTCTTCAAAAGATCTCCTTGTCCGGCTTAGGGCACACCTCGCTGGATTGGTGCCGACTAAAGCTCCCTCAATAACCTTCTTCCAAGTGGAGCGCGATGTCGAAGCCATAGAACATCTCCAAATCAATTGCCAATACCTCTCAAAACCATAGCCGCCACCCTCTCTCAAGTTGGGGAAAAAATGTAGAAAATAATGCTGAAATAGCCCTTTAAAGGGCTGGAATCAGGTATCCATAGGCCCCTGTGGGTGCCTCTATGGATTTTCCGCATAGGCATGGATAATTTCCACACGCCCGTGTGGATTCTCTGGAATTCACTTTTTCGGCCGGCTGTGAACATGCTACAGTAAATTGCTGTAGTGTTTTTGTTGCAATACCCTACTACAGTACCAGCCCGAAACACTCCCGAATTCATGTTTTCATCGAGGTAACATAAACGGGCACAAGTTTACACCGTAGATCACTTTGCTTCTTCAATAAACGGCCTCATTGGTGAAGATCTTGCTATTAATGCACAAGCCGGGAACTCGAATGTCTGCATTTGTGCCCCTCCAAATCATTATGCTAGCTTGAATACATGGAGGTTAGCACACATTCTCGCATCTTGAACCCGACTTATGTCTTCGCGTTTGGTCCTTCTCAAGATTTCCTCCAGATAATACGTTCACGATCTACATTGGCTTCTTTCTTTAACATTCATCTTCACAACCCTATATGCATGAAAGTAACATAAATGCACAAGTATTAGTGCTAAAACCTGATAAAAGTAATGCTCATCATAGAAAAGAACATTTCGCATTCTTATCACACGAGCACTTATCAACTACTGAGGGGGTTCTCCTATGGATTACTTGTTTTTACTTTTAATTTTGCTATTGATTGTATCTTGCTCCATGCAGAGCTAAACCCCCTAGTGGATACTTGGATTTGTGAACCCTAGGATGTATTTGTTTTATTAACTCTCTATTATGCTTTCCTTAATTGATGTTTTAATTGAGTTCCAATCTTGAATGCTTGATTGATTGAATGCTCCCTTAGAGTGATAGTAGGATTGAGAGTTCACTTTGGTAATCCTTATAACTGAGTGACACACCATGAGGGTTAGACAATGCTAGACTGGAGAGGGTTGAGAGGCTGAGTCGAGAGGTAGTGAAGCGTCCCCTTTCCCGTCCGGTGTGATTTATCCTACCTCCATTTCCTAGAGTTCTTTGCGGTCATAATAGAGTGAAGTACTAGAGGATGAACTCCGCTGGGGCTTAATTGTGTGAGCGACAAAGTGAAGCATTGAAATGAAATTTAGTATCTGGGGCTTAATTGTGACTAGGGGCCTTTCAGCTGAACCAAAGGGTTAGGTCTACATACAGGAATAGGGTTTATCACTTGGAATCCCCAGAACTCCATTCAACTTTATACAGTGTGAGGTGTTGAGACTGTTTGATTTCTCTACTGGGCATAGTATAGAGTTAGTCACCGTTGACCTTAGATTTGGGAAAGTGTATCTTAGGATGTCCGTGACTCATTAACGCAATAGTTAAGAAGCATAATAGTTGGTTTGTACTTGAAGCAATGACAACGCCCCTTGCGTATATCCTGCAAGTGCATGGGTTTGTCGAACTAATAAAATCCCAGGTGAGTGGGGTATCGTATCCACAGGGAGTAGTGAGTAAAAACACTTAAATTATTTCTTAACTAAGTGAAAGATGAATAGTGATATGTGTGACAAAATGTGAAATAACAAAAGTAAAAGCAACAATAAAGAGAGCACAAGTAAAGGAGAAGGTAAGGTAATCGATATAAATGGGGTACCCGGATATTCTTCCACCTAGGACAATTGTTTCAAGTACAAGAACCCTCTATTATACTCTCTAACTGATGCAATAATGAGTCATGGAGATCCTTTAATACATTGTCCCAAATCTAAGGTCAACCATGCCGAACTTTATACATGTCCCGGAGTAGAAATTGAATAACCTCTTAACCTCGCACTCGTATAGAATTGCAATGAGCTCTAGGGATTCCAAGTGATAAATCCACTTCTTAGATGTAAACCTAACCCTTTGGTCTAGGTGGAAGGTCCCTAGCCACAATTAAGCCCTAGGTGTTAAAATCAATTCAACGCTTCATTCAGTTGCACCCGCAACTAAGCCCTAGCGGAAGGTCATCCCTTAGCCATTCACTCTACTATGACCACAAAGAACTTGAGGAAATAGAGGTAGAATAAATCACATCGGAGGGGAAAGGGGACGCTCCGCTACCTCTAAACTCACCCTCTCAACCCTCTCCAATCTAGCTTTGTCTTACTCACATGGTGTGTCACTCACTCACAGGGGTTGCCAACAAGAACTCTCAACCCTAGTGTCACTCTAAGGGAGTATTCATACAATCAAGCATTCAAGATTGGAACTCACAATAAAATCAATTAATTGAAAGCATAATAAAGAGGTTCAATAAAACGAATACATCCTAGGGTTCACAAATACCCAAGTACCCACTAGGGGGTTTAGCTCTCCATGGAGCTAATTACAATCGATGAAATCAAATGTAAAAGCAAAGAATCCATAGAAAACCTTCTTGATAGTCATGGCGAAGGTCTTGTTGAGAGTCCTCTACTCGTCCAAGGGTCCCTTTGTCCGGCCTAGGATACACCTCGCCGGATCGGTGCCGACCAAATCTCTCCCACCAACCTTCTTCCTAATGGAGCATGATGTTAGAGCCGTAGAACCTCCCCAAATCCCTAGCTAATACCTCTCAAAACCCTAGCCGAAGCCCTCTCTCAAGTTGGGGAAAAGATGGAGAAAAGAATGTTGAAATCGGAGATGAAATCGGCTTTTAAAGGGCTGGAATCGGGATTCCACACGCTCCTTTGGATTTTCCGCATGGGCGTGTGGAATTAACGCATGCCCGTGTGGATTCTCTGTCTTGCTCTTTCTTAGGCCGGCTGTGAATAGTACTTGCTACAATATTTTGCTACATTGTTTGCTATAGTACCGGCCCAAAACACTCCTGAATCCATGCTTTAATCGACGTAACGTAAACGGGCTCACCTTTATGTCGTAGATCACTTACTTATTTGATAAACGAACATGTTGGTGGAGATCTTGTTATACATGTACAAGCCTGAATGCTTGAATGTGACTGCCCTTATGCCCATCCAAATTGTTTTGCTAACTTGAATACAAGGAGGTCGGCACACATTCCCGCATCTCGAACCTGACTTATGTCTTCGTGTTTGAACCTTCTCAAGATTTCCTCCAAATTGGTGCATTTATAATCCACATTGGCTTCTTTCTCTAATATTCGGCCACATAACCCTACCTGCATGAAAGTAACATAAATATACACATATTAGCGTTAAAACCCGATAAAAGTAATGCTCATCATAAGGAAAGAACACTTCGCATTCTCATCGCACAAGCACTTATCAAACTCCCACACACTTAAGCTTTTGCTTGTCCTCAAGCAAAAATTAAAACATTATATGCATAGATGAAGGAAATATTGGAAGTGCTTGGCCTTAGGTTCACAAAAGCATACAAAGAGAGCATTCTACAAGTAAGGTAAATTTCAACACTAAATACGAAAAATCAATGCTCTAGTTAAAAACTTGAATAAAAAAGGACAACAAACCCGAAATCGTGTAAGTGTGTGAACTCACTCAAAGCAACCCAAAGTATACTCCTCGAAGTTCTAAATATAAGAGACTTATTTATCTACAAAAAAGTAAAAAAATTTCAAAGATGGTAGTAGCTTCACACATCCTCTAAGGTAGCCCTTTCCAAAGTGGCCGCTAAGGTGGCTTTCACACTTTCAAGGTGGTAGCTCTTTCTACCAGAGTGGTAGCTTTCACTCATCCCATGAGATAGCTCTTTCTCTCATTAGGGCATAACTAGTATCTGACTTATGAGAGTAGCTTCATACTTCATAGGTGGTAGCTCTTTCCACCCAACAAGCACAAATAAACAATAAAACTATTTTGTTATTTCTTTTCATTTTCCATTTTTTTAGAATTAACACAAAAAACAACTATAACTAGTCCCTTTAACATCGAACATGAGTTTCCAAAAGAGTTTAAAGAGTGAGTAGTGCAACAAGTGTCAATTGGGCAAAAATTCCTAGAAATTCAAGCAAAAACTAGAGCATGAAAACATTCAATGTTAAAAATTCTCCTAAACTCAAGAATACAATCAATGCAACTAAGGTGAACCGCCATTGGCTATGTGAGCATGTATATCAATCAAAATTAATATAAAAAAGATGTGTGCACTATCAAACTCCCCCCCACACTTAAGTTGTACATTGTCCCCAATGTGCACTAACAAGGTCCCCTTACGTATATCCCGCAAGTGCACGGGTCTGTCGAAGTAATAATCTCAGATGAGTGGGTATCAAATCCACAGGGAGTAGGGAATAAAAACACTTAATTTGTTTCTTAACTATGTGAAAGATGAGTAGTGATATGTGTGACAATGATTCAATTCTCAAAAAGTAAAAAAACAACAAGTAAGAGAGCACAAGTAAAGGAGAAGGTAAGGCAATCGATAAAGATGGGGTACCCGGATAATTCTCCGCCTAGGACAATCGTTTCAAGTGCAAGAACCCTCTATCATGCTTCCTAACCAATGCAATAGTGAGTTGTGAAAATCCTTAATTACATAGTCCCAAATCTAAGGTCAACCATGCCTAACTCTATACATGTCCCGGAGGAGAGAATAGATAACCTATCAACCTCGCACTCGCATAGAGTTGCAATGAGCTCTAGGGATTCCAAGAGATAAATCTCTTCCTAATGATAGACCTAACCCTTTGGTCCAGGTGGAAGGTCCCTAACCACGATTAAGCCCTAGATACTAAGATCACCTCAACGTTTCACTCCGTTGCACTCGCAACTAAGCCATAGCAGAGGGTCATCCCTTAGACCATTCACTCTATTATGGCCGCAAAGAACTCGAGGAACGGAGGTAGAATCTATCACATCGGAGGGGAAAGGGGACGCTCCTGTACCTCTCGACTCACCCTCTCAACCCTTTCCAACCTAGCTTTGTCTAACACTAGTGGTGTGTCACTCACTCACAAGGTTGCCAACAAGAACTCTCAACCCTAGTGTCACTCTAGGGGAATATTCAAACAATCAAGCATTCAAGGTTGGAACTCACAATAAACATCAATTAATTGAAAGCATAATCAATAGATTCAATGAAACGAATACATCCTAGGGTTCACAAATACCCAAGTACCTACTAGGGGTTTAGCTCTCCATGGAGCTAATTACAATCAAAGAGATAGAATATAAAAGCAATGAATCCATAGAAAACCCCCTCGATGGTCGTGTCGATGGTCTTGTGGAGAGTCCTCTACTCATCGCAAGGGATCCTTTGTCCGGCCTAGGATACACCTCACCGGATCGGCGCAAATGAAAGCTCTCCCAATAACATTCTTCCAAATGACGCGCGATGTCGGAGCTGTAGAACCTATCCAAAACCCTAGCCAATACCTCTCAAAAACCTAGCCGAAGCCCTCTCTCAAGTTGGGGAAAAGATGAAGAAAAGAATGCTGAAATCGGGGCTGAAATCGGCTTTTAAAGGGCTGTAATCGGGAATCCACAAACCCCAGTGGATTTTTCACACGGGCGTGGGGAATTTCCACACGCCCGTGTGGATTCTCTGTTCTGCAGTTTTCTCGGCCAGCTATGAACAGTGCTGCTACAGTACTTTGCTACAATGCCCTGTTCCATTACCGGCCTGAAATACTCCCGAATCCATGCTTTCATCGAGGTAACGCAAGCGAGCACACGTTTATGTCGTGGATCACTTTGCTTCTTCAATAACGGACATGTTGGTGGAGATCTTGTTCTAAATGCATAAGTCAGAATACTTGAATGTGATTGCCCTTGTGCCCCTACAAATTGTTGTACTAAGTCGAATACAAGGAGGTTGGCACACATTCCCGCATCTCGAACCCGACCTATGTTTTCGCGTTTGAACCTTAGAAAAATTTCCTCCAAATTGGTGCATTATGACCCACATTGGCATCTTTCTCTCATAATCGGCCTCACAACCCTACTTGTATGAAAGTAACATAAAAACACACATATTAGCATTAAAACCTGAAAAAGGTAATGCTCAACATAAGGAAAGAACGCTTCGTTTTGCTATCGCACAAGCACTTATCAAAACTCCCCCACACTTAAGCTTTTGCTTGTCCTCAAGCAAAAATTAAAACATTATGCACATGGATGAAGGAAATATTGGAAGTGCTTGGCCTTAGGTTCACCAAAGCATAAAAAGAGAGCATTCTACAAGTAAGGGAAATTTCAACATTAAATACGAAAAATCGATACTCTAGCTAAAAACTTGAATCAAGAAGGACAGTAACCCGAAATCGTGTAAGTGTGTGAACTCACTCAAAACAACCCAAGGTATACTCCTCAAAGTTCTAAGTACAAGGGACTTATTTATCTACAAAAGTGACAACAATTTCAAAGATGATAGTAGCTTCACACATCCTCGAAGGTAGCCCTTTCCAAAGCGGCCGCTAAGGTGGCTTTCACACTTTCGAGGTGGTAGCTCTTTTTACCGGAGTTGTAGGTTTTACTCATCCTAGTAGATAGCTCTTTCTCTCATTGGGGCATAACTAGTATCCGACTTATGAGAGTAGCTTCATACTTCATAGGTGATAGCTCTTTCCACCCAACAAGCACAAATAAACCATAAAACTATTTTGTTCCTTCTTTTCATTTTTCCATTTTTTTTTCAGAATTTAACACAAGAAACAACTATAACTAGTCCCTTTAACATCGAACATGAGTTTCCAAAAGAGTTCAACGAGTGAACACTGCAACAAATGTCGATCGGGTTAAAATTCCTAGAAATTCAAGTAAACACTAGAGCATGAAGACATTCAATGTTAAAACATTCTCCTAAACTCAAGAATACAATCAATGCAACTAAGGTGAACCGCCATTGGCTATGTGAGCATGTATATCAATAAAAATCAGTAGAAAAGATGTGTGCACTATGAAACTCCCCCCCACACACTTAAGTTGTACATTGTCCCCAATGTACACATGCAAGCTCACTATTAATGTATATCAATTAAAAGAAAATGTGGGAGAAGCAATCAAAACAATACTCCCCTGACTCCTAGTGTCGCATTTGGTGAAGCTAATTCCTTGGTAGTAATGTTCCAACGGGTTGTGAAGCTCACACGGCCAAGTGCCATCTGCACGCATACACGAGGGGGTTCAGTAAAGCTCAATAGAAACAAAAAAACAACTCGAGTATATAAAAGATAGAACAATGAATACAACTCGAGACACAAAATGAAAATAAACTCAGAAGGAAAGTCCTTTTTGAGTATACAAGTCCAAAATATGAAATACAAAAAGTAATAAAGACGAAAAGAAATAAATCAAGTGTCGATGTGGCGCTCTGGCTCTTCTGCTACTGTTGGTGCTAGATCGAAGTGTGCTGGTAGAGGTGGTGACAGTGATGCCGGAGGGGCCTGAGGAGTGGTCGGCCGCAAGACAAAAGGCGACGTCTCACTCTAAAATCTGTTGTAACGTGTCGAAACGTACCATGAACTCTGTATACTGTGCGGCCAAGGACCTCAGCAATCTCTACTCGGACCTCAACGATCTCTGTTCGTATCACCCCCATAGCACTCTCGAGCCTCTCAAAGTGATCATGGGCTCGAGATGGTGAAAACATGCTTACTAGGGATAGGTCCTCTGTCACCGGAGGTGCCTCAGTCTCCATCGGTGCTGGCTAAGGCTCGGGAGCGGGCTGAGAAGCTTCGACATCATCACCCTCATCTTCAGCTATCTCTGGAGCTGGTAGAACTAAAGCATAAACTCCTGTCCGAAACTTACGGACCATACCCATCAATCTCATCGTCTCCAGGCTCAGGGGAGCAGGTGTACTCGTCTTTCGTCTTCTTGGCCTCGCGAATCGTGTCTAAGAGACCCATACCCAGAACTAATCTCGTAATGTAGGGGCCCGAGAAGATTGCTCCCAATCTGGCATACTGTCCTTGATGTCTAATGTACTCTGCGATGATATGCCCTAGATAAATCGGTATGCGCTGCACCATCGAATACAAGTACAGAAGCTCTTGCCAGCTCAGAACGCCAGTGCTATCACCACGGCCATTCACCGACCTGGTCAGAATAGCATGTAAATATCGGTACGCAGGTCAGGAAAGGCACGTGGCCTTGGACACCCTGGCTCAAACTGTCCTTGCCCACACAATGCTCAATAAGCTCTCTATGGGGTCAAAGCTCCAGGATAATCTGTCATTAAATGGAAATACCCCTTAGTGTCGGTAAATACCTCCTCGTATAAGCCAAGCCGAACGGAAAACTGAGTGATGCTCATGCTGTGGTGATATCCAAATGCTCTGAACTAAATGGAGTCTAAGCTGTCAAATCTCGCGTAAGATCTATCGAACTCGAATGATGATAAGACCTCCAGTATAAGGTCACGAATGGCTGGCTCCTTGGTCGACAGTAACTGCCTCTAACCACCCACCGAAAAGAGATCCTCGACCTCATCTGTGAACTCATCTCCCTGCTGGAAATCTCTCAGTATGCTCATGTCCAGGAATCGAGTCTATCCGAACTAGAGTGTCAACAGACGCTCAAAACGAGCCTGATGCTCGGGGATAGTGAATCTCAGTTTCTCGGCTTGCTTCTTTGACCGAGGTGCCATAATCTGTAAAATTTAAAAGAGAATCGATCAAAACAAGCTAATTAAGTAATGATCCAGAAATCCACACGGTCGTGCGGAATTTCCGCATGCCCATGTGGATCCACGGGGCGTGAAAAACGCACGGCTGCACCTCAAAAATCCAACAATACACCGTTAAATCACTTCTGACTTCATTCTAAACATGAATAATCATTATAATTGTAGAAACGAAGTATTATTAACTAGTTTCATCAATTAAAATCACGAATTTGTGAAGAAAAGACAAGATAGGGCTTACCGACGAGTTGGGATAGAAAACCTTGAATCATCCGGAAAACCAAGCAAAAATCCTTCCAAATCGGCAATACGAGGTTGGGAAGCGGTTGTAGAGTGCTCTCAGACAAATGGAGGTTATGAGGATGAAGAGGAACGGCAATCCTTTAAAAAGAACTCACGCCTCTTGGCATTTTGTACATCCACAGGGGAGAGCTACAGGGCAGATCCACGCCCCTATGCACTCTCGGGATAACACTCAATCTCTCTGAACACTCTCGCACGTGGGTGCGGAAAATACCCACGCCCATGCGCCCGACCCATAGGGGCAGCCACACGCCCTTGTGTTCCGCACAGGCATGGACATTCACAAGCCCAACTCACATTGGCAAGCGCACGCCCCTGTGTCTTCTTGGGATGGAGAGAGCTCTTCTGCAAAGATCCGTACGAGCGTGCGAAATTACCCACGCCCATGCGTTTTTTCACAAGTTCACCCACAGGGGCAAGTCCACGGCCGTATGTGCTCTTGGGATAATTCGCCAAGTCTCTGCAGGAAAACACACGCCCATGCAAAAATTACCCACGAGCGTGCGAAAATCACAAGGTCTCTCCAGGGGCGAGTCCACGCCCCTGTGTCTTCTCTGGATGAGCTCTCAGTACAAATCCACGGGCATGCAGAAATTCCACATGCTTGTGCGTTTTCTCTGGATGCCTTAAACACTCTGCAGGCTCTGCAGAAAATTTATGAACATGTTTATACACTCAGAGCCTGCCCTAATATACAAACTATACTAGTGAAAAACATGAGAAATAGCTCAAACGTCCAAAACTTCGCCAAATCCACATGAAAACAAATGATGAAGTTAAAACCCACAATAAAATCACAGCAAAAGCATCTAAAAATCAAGACACCAATATTCAACAATTTATTGCAAACACTAAACTACTAAACTAAGAAAACAGTAAACACTTGGGTTGCCTCACAAGAAGCGCTTGTTTTACATCACTAAGCTTAACATATCTTGTCTTAACCCATGGAGATTCATAGATGAAGGTTGCCCTCTCACCCATAGCTTGGAAGCATGATAAGCAAAGTCTTTTGAAGGTAGAGGGAGAATTATCAGGCTTGTGACCACCTAGCAATGGTACATCGAATTTGTTCGGTTCACGCGCGTATCCAATAGCCTTGGAGCATTTCTGGTGGTGTCTGCTCGCTGTCCTCATCTTTCGGAGCATCTTCTTTAGGATCCCCCGAGTAGATGGTACTTTTTCAGTCGAACCAAGCATCATACTTCTTCATTGTCCTCCTCTTGGTCGAACAAACCCTCGTACGGGTCCGGATTGAACATTTCCTGCATGTATTCATCAACAATCTCATCAGTAGTGTCTAGAAAATACAAAGTATCATCGAAATCAAGAGAATGCCGCATGGCTTCAACAAGGCGGTATGTGAGCTTGTCGTCTCCAACTCTCAATGTTAGCTTTCCACCGTCCATGTCAATCAATACCTCTCGGATGTCTCACTGTTCGATCCACCAATTGCAAAGTCATCCGAGTAGGTCTAGGCTCGCCCAATCCTAGCTTCTAAAAGAAGGTGTATGGCATGACGTTGATGCTGGCCCATCAGTCCGCCAATGCCATTTCTTCACCTAGATTGCGAATATTACAAGGAATGATGATGCTTCCTGGGTCTATCTTCTTGTTTAGCATGTTCTTTTGTAAAACCGGCAAGCACGAAGCATCTAAAATCACTGAAGCACTCTCCTCTAACTTCCTCTTGTTGGTTGACAAGTTCTTCAAAAATTTTGCATACTTAGGCATTTGGGCCAATGCCTCAACAAAAGGAATATTGATGTGGAGTTGCTTGAACAAACTCAGGAACTTCTCGTACTGTTCATCTCCTTAGTCATTCTTCAATCTAGAGGGATAAGGGATTCTTGGCTTGAACGATGGGGGTACCACCTCCTTCTCTTTGCTTGCTCCCTTCTCAACCTCTATAACCTCGGGTGCGTGTTCATTTGGCTTCTTACTCGGAAGCCTACCTTCAACCTCACGACCACTTCTCAAAGTGATCGCCTTCATATGCTCTCTAGGATTGGTCTCAGTGTTACTCGGTAATCTTCCTTATGGCCTTTTCAATAGAGACTTCACAATCTGCCCCACTTGATTTCCAAGATTGTGCAAAAAGGCTGTGTGGTTGCGAAGTGTAGCCTCAACTGATTGAAACCTTGTATCTGACGATTACACAACCTAGTCAAGGCCTTCCCCAAATAGGTCATTCGTGTCTCCAAACCTGAAACTCGGTTCTCCATGTTTGGGGCTTGTTGTTGTTGGAAACTCGGTGGCCCTATGGCTGTGGACCTTGGTTGCTCCACGAAAAATTGGGATGATTCTTCCAACCCAGATTATAGGTGTTGCTATATGGATTCCCTTGGTTCCTCATTACATTACCCACAAAATAAACATTCTTAACTGAAGATGCATCACCAATGGAGATCGGGCAATAGGAGGGAGTATGTCCTCCACCACACCTGGTACAAGTAGTCACGGCCGCCACTCTATTCGAAGTTAGAAGATCTAACTTCTTACTCAATGATTCCACTTAAGCCGCCAATGAAGTTACTGCATCTATCTCATGGAGACCGGCCACCTTTTTCTTCTCCCTACCATTATATTGGTAGCTATTTAACCCCATTTATTCAATTAGTTGACGAGCCTCACCGGGGGTCTTGCTACCTAAGGTACCTCTTGCTACCGCATCCAAGAGTTGCCTTGTGGTTGGATTCAACCCATTGTAAAAGGTCTGAACAATCATCCACTCTGGGAATCCGTGTTGCGGGCACTTTCTCAGGAGCTCCTTGAACCTTTCCCACATCTCAAATAGAGACTCCAATTCCAACTGTATAAAGGATGAGATCTTAGTCCTAAGCTTTGCAGATTTTCTGGGAGGGAAATAATGGGCCAGAAAATCTTTTACTATCTCCTCCCATGTGGTAATCGATGCTCTAGGTAATGAGTGTAGCCATTGCTTCGCTCTTCCCTTTAAGGAAAATGGGAAGGCTCTCAACTTGACGGCATCATCCGTTACCCCATTTATCTTCAGCAAATCACACACCTTAAAAAAATTCTCTATATGACTGTTTGGATCCTCATCGACCAAACCATTGAACTGTGCGGATTGCTGTAACATATGGATCGAAGTTCTGAGCTGTAATCAGAAGACGCACAATACTCGATTGTGTCCCCAATACTGAAGGTCTGGCATAATCAGATAATGTCCTCTGTTGCTCATTCTGTTCTGCCATGTTTTCAGATTCTTCTACTTCCAAATCAACTAGATTAGACTGTTCTTGCACAGGTTCTTTCCCTTTTCTTATAAGTGTACGTTCAAGCTCGGGATCTCCTTCAATCAATATTGAGGGGTTCCCTCGAGTTATAACCTGGAGCTACACCAAAAGAAAGAAAAAGAAATCAGAACGATGATAGAATAAGAAGAAATGAACTAGAATGAATGAGTAAATAGCTAAGAAAACAAGGTGCAAAGTATCTCTAAATGCCTACTCCGCGGTAACGGTGACAAAAACTTGACAACGCCCCTTGCTCTCTAAATGTCCCGCAAGTGCACGGGTTTGTCGAAGTAAAAATGTCACGTCTCGTCTCGCAGGTACCACGCGTGACATACCGCCATGATAACCCAGGGGAGGTCTAATACTGCTCAACCCTAGATCACCGTAAGGCTAACCTATTTCCTATATAGAACCACTATAACAATAATACACATTCTAATACAAGACATGTCACAAGGATAATCATAGCATTAAGTTTGTAATGACAATATTAACAACCATCAAATAGAGAGTACACTTCTCATAAACAACATAAATCTAACTGACACATATATCAGTATCCAAAGTAGAAAGATACATATTAGGGTCGATAACATCCTAGTGGATCCATTAAATACATGCCAAAATGTTTAAGTATCATACACAGCTTAAGAAAATACAAACTAATCTGCCAAGCACTTCACGCTTCTATCCTGCTGTTGTGCTATCACCTGGGAGGAGGAAAATAAGAGGGAATGAGTAACTATGTTACTCAGTGAGTGGCTAAACATGGAACTATATCTCATACATTATAGATTAAAATGAAATGTCAAAAATATATTTCAAATCCTCAAAATATTCAATATACTTTGAATGTCAAGTATAAAGTAAGAAATAAAATTTACAACAATGAAATGCTCGATAAAACTCTTTAAATCATCATGAAATCCATATGAGTAAGAAATCCAAATCCATACATTTGCTTAGTAACTCATAGTCCAAAAAATGTATAAATCATTGATTAAAACAAACAAATATATCAAAAATAACCTCGAAAACCCTCCCTCGCTAACTGATAAGTGCTTGAGTGAACATGTTTTATGCATGTTTTACATGGTTTATTTCTCATTTCATGTATTGGGTGTTCTTTTATGCATATAGGTTGTGAAGGCATTGGGAATTCAAAAGGGAGTGAAGATAGGCTATCATGGCATAATATTGGGAGTTATTGTGCAAATCAAGGTGGAAGACACAAGAGGAGTTCGTGTATGAGGAGATGTGTGCTAACTTCCATGGTTATGCAAGCCAATTTATTAATGGAAGGGCACAGAGGCAGCCATATCTTCACATTCCTCCTCTTTGTAAAGATTTAAAGACCTTTAAAGACGCATTGATGAAGGAAAAGCCGTATAGCCTACCACATGATCGTGTGCCCGATTGTGTGGCCTTAAGAGGAGAATGTTTGTCATCGCATTTGTGAAAATCACTGTAGTAAAGTAATGAAGTAATTTTACTTTAGCAGTAATGTAGCAAAATTACTGTTCACGCGCATGCGCGGAAATTCTGCGCGCCCGCATGGCAATTCCTACAGCCCACGCGGGAGCGTGGAAAATCCACATGGGCGCATGGGGGCACGTGACAGATGCGATTTGAGGCTATAAATACACCTTTTGGCCGATTCTAAAGGGTCTTTTTGCTGAGCTTTGAGTATAGACTTGGAGAGAAAGGCGGCTAGGGTTTGAGGAGAAGGTCTTCGCCGATTGAGAGGGAGATCTTCACCAACTTTGATAGGTTCCTTCGACATCATAGCATTTGGGGAGCCATTGGCGACCTAGCTTTGGAGAGGAACCCTTCAAGACATAGAGCTACCAATCAAGGCCAATCCGCACTAATTCGAGGGGGTTTTCTCTATGGGTTTTATTGCTTTTCATTATATCCATTATTGTTTTGTAACTAGGCCCATGGAAGGCTAAACTCTAGTGGGTATTTGGGCATATGAACCATAAGATCTACATTTTGTATTGATTCTCTTAATGCTTCTAGTTAATCCGAGTTGTCTTGAGTTTTAATCTTGTGATTTAATTGCTTGTTAGTGTTGTTAATCCTTGTGGTTGATTTACACTGCATGATTTAAAACTTTGATGTGAGAGGTCTCCATTAGAGTTAGATTTCCAAGGTTAAAGAGGATTGAGAGGGTGAGCCTTGGGATAGAGGAGTGTCCCCTTTCCCCTTCGATTGAGTGTTTCCTATCTCCGTGTTCCATTTTCTCTTTGCAACCATATTTGGTGTGAGGCGTGAGATTGCTTGATTTCTCCACTGGGACCTTGTAGGTGATTAGGATCCTTCGCCAGGAATTAGAGTTGGATCTACATTTTGGAATCGGTTTCACTCTTAGGTTTCCTTAGAGCATATTGCGGTCATATGGGGTGTGAGGTGTTGAGATTGGTCGATTTCTCCACCGGGACCTTGTAGGGGACTAGTGCCTTTTGCTTGGAGATAAGGATTGGTTATCATTGGACTACCTGAACTCATTAGACTCGATTCTAGAGCATTTAGTGAATCTTGAGCTTCAAGGAAGATCTTAGGGGGATCATTGCCTGAGTACCTCATCCTTAGTAGTGATTGAGACTCTTCTACTTTATTTCTTGCATACTTGTTTGCTTTGCTTGCAATTACTTCACTCCATCATATTCACTGATTCCGACTAGATAATTGAGAAGTGGTTATTACTAATACTTCCATTCCCTGTGGATTCGATTACCCGACTCACCGGGTAATTATTACTTCGACACACGTGGACTTGCGGTACACACACGCATATTCGGACGTGTCACTAACCGTGGCCGCGGTTAGGTCAGGGGCCACCACAAGATGTGCATATCTTGGCGTTGGCCGCTGGGAAGTTCATGTGGTGACTCCGAACAACCCAACTATATACAAGTCAGGTCTCTATACTCCCACCTGAAATGGCATAACCGGTTTGACAGTATTCCACACCACCTCTATACAGGCCGGCCCATGAAAACCATCCACACCCTTACTGCAGTGAGTACTGGGGTTTCCCCCTGTCACCATCAAAACCACCCTGTCAAAAATATAAAAACCGTAGCCCACCATTTCCATGGATATGTTTAAGACCCACCGGTGTTTGTATAATAACATCCAAATATTCATCAGAACATAAAAAAGGTCCTTATTTAGGACTATGTGTACAATTCATGAATGAGAGTCATCAAAATGAGTAAATATCATTCTGGCCCGTAGGCTACATATGTACATCCATAGAAAAGCAAAAGTTTCACCATAAAATCACAAGTGTTCACAAATACCAATCTCACTCTAAAAGTGAATGACTTGCTTATAATAATTCCAATGAAACCAATTTCATCAAGAACATCATACAAAAGCATTCTTTGAAAATATACTTCAAATATAGCTTCATCACAATGAAATCATTTTGGTTCACATATACCTTTATGGACATTACAACAAGAACATCAAGTCCCGTGAAAACTCAAAACTTGAAATCATATATTCTAAAACATAGGGTTTTCTAAATCACAAGTAGTATATGAAATCTTTCCAATAATCATGAAATAAGCCAAATTACGGTTCATCATGATTTCTAAATCACATTGGAATTATTTCAAGAGTCTTGTTAGCAACAAAGAGATTGTTTTTCAAAAATAAGCAAATTTAGTATTATAAGCATGCATGATTTATAGTCCATAATTTAGTAAGTCCCACTCACAAACTTGGCTAGCTAAAACACCCCGGTGTTACTTCTCCACCGGCTCTTTCCCCTTGGTTGAAGTCTCACCTCCTAGAAGCATTTAAACAACCAAAACAAGCAATGAAACTTCATCAATCACTTAATTAATTAAAATGAAGAACAATGCTCAAAATCAGAAAATGAGTGCTTCTAGGGTTTGCTAAGCACTCTAGCAAAAATATCTAACAAAAATGAAACTCTCACAACCCTCAAAACTAACAAGAAAAGCAAAAGAAACCAAACTTGGTTTGGTGCTACAGTAACCCTAATTTAGAATATGAAAGATCTTTCTCCAATCTCAATGGATTCATGGTTTTACAACTCCATAGTTCTTCTATTCTCTAAATCCAAAAAAAAACCCATGATTCTCCACCCATAATATCAAATAAATCCAACAAAAAGAGAAAGAGAGAAGGAGAAGATCAAATGAAACACATCCTTATCTCAAAACTTCTCAAAAACCCTAAGGAAAGCTCATTCTCAAGAGATGAAGGAGAAATCTTTGAGTTTTCTTCTTGATTCAAGGCAAGGATGATAGGTTAGAGAAGTGGGGATGAAGGTTCTAGAGGAGGAGAAAGGGTTTGTGTAAGTGTGTAGAAGGAATGAAGAAAAAGTGGCATAAAATGGCTTTAAAACCTTAGAAACTTGCCCCAAACGGCCCCCCATATGGCCTCCATATGTCTCGTATGAGTTAGTTCAAAGTTTCTGGAATTTCTATCCTGAGCTCTATCCAGCCAGTATGGACCCCGTATGCCACAAACAACTTACACTAAAATGGCTCTAAACGGCTCATTTGGTGTCTGATTGACCTCATTTTTTATTCTAATGACTCGGGACTCTCTAAGACACACTCCTAAATGAAAATTAATTAAGAAAACACACTAAAATATAAGGGAAATAAATATAAAATTGGTCGAACTACCATATCGGTGAACCCTCCCATTTAGCACCATTGCAACACACCAATTGTTCGCAAGGTTCAAGCCTTGCATTTACCCTTTCTTGAGGGTTTTCTCTCATCTTTTCAACCTCCTTAAAGACCTCAAATAAATTTTTAACATAATAGGACATTTAAAAGAACTTAAGTGCACAAGTTAAACTCAAGAAACAAAACAAAAGAGAAGTAGAGAAAAAGTCGAACTCCCACAATGCTCATCAGAAATAAAGCGGTTTGATGATATCTTGCCTCATGATCTAGAATTACAAATCTCGTTGATATCAAATGGTGTAGTTGTTATTACTCAAATACAACTTGATTTTCAGATTTTGGTATTTAGTCCACTAGTTTGTGATTCGAAATCAATTCTTATTCAATTTTCATTCAAACATCCATATTTTATTTTATTAATTAATACAGGTGAGATCCATATTTTATTAGTCAAACATCTTTATAAATTTTTTTGCTTTTTTGGCACATATATATACCTTTTCTAACACATTAAATTGTGTATCCAAGTAGTTTAGGAAAGGAAAAAATGTATATATAATAACTAATTTACCTTTTATTAAAAAAATCAACAATAAAGATTATACAACAAATCATTTAGAATCTTTCAAATATTTAGATAAAAGTAAACAATAGAAGATTTAAAAATTATAGATGAACTTAGGGACATGGTTATAAGAAAATATTTTGATAAATTACAGGGAGTAAATTGAACTTTTCCTGCTCCACTCAAAGGTATCAAATGGTTTGAATCCCCTGCCATTGAATCTTGAGAGAGAAAGCTCCCTCGAAAAGTACAATCTCTCCATGATTCTGAGATCCATAGCTCCGATATCGTCCTCAGTAGTGATGGGAAGCACCAAGCGAAAGGTGGTGAAGGAGCCCCAAACCCTTAGATTGGAAAAAAGGAGGTGTGATGACGATGATGCCTTCCATCTCAATGGATTCATGGTTTTACAACTCCATAGTTCTTCTATTCTCTAAATCCAAACAAAACCCATGATTCTTCACCCATAATATCAAATAAATCCAACAAAAAGAGAAAGAGAGAAGGAGAAGATCAAATGAAACACATCCTTACCTCAAAACTTCTCAAAAACCCTAAGGAAAGCTCATTCTCAAGAGATGAAGGAGAAATCTTTGAGTTTTCTTCTTGATTCAAGGCAAGGATGATAGGTTAGAGAAGTGGGGATGAAGGTTCTAGAGGAGGAGAAAGGGTTTGTGGAAGTGTGTAGAAGAAATGAAGAAAAAGTGGCATAAAATGGCTTTAAAACCCTAGAAACTTGCCCCAAACGGCCCCCCAAACGGCCTCCATACGGCCTGTATGAGTTAGTTCAAAGTTTCTGGAATTTCTATCCCGAGCTCTATCCAGCCCGTATGGACCCCGTATGCCACAAACAACTTGCACTAAAATGGCTCTAAACGGCTCATTTGGTGTCCGATTGATCTCATTTTTTATTCTAATGACTCGGGACTCTCTAAGGCACACTCCTAAATGAAAATTAATTAAGAAAACACATTAAAATATAAGGGAAATAAACAAGAAATTGGTCAAACTACCACATCCGTAAACCCTCCCATTTAGCACCATTGCAACACACCAATTGTTCGCAAGGTTCGGGCCTTGCATTTACCATTTTTGAGGGTTTTCTCCCACCTTTTTAACCTCCTTAAAGACCTCAAATAAATTTTTAACATAATAGGACATTCAAAAGAACTTAAGCACACAAGTTAAACTCCAGAGACAAAACAAAAGAGAAGTAGTGAAAAAGTCGAACTCCCACAAATAAAATCCCAGATGAGTGGGGTATCGTATCCACTAGGGAGTAAAAACACTTAAATTGTTTCTTAACTAAGTGAAAGATGAATAGTGATATGTGTGACAAGATGTGAAATAACAAAAGTAAAAGCAACAAGAAAGAGAGCACAAGTAAAGGAGAAGGTAAGACAATCGATATAAATGGGGTACCTGGATATTGTTCCACCTAGGACAATTGTTTCAAGTGCAAGAACCCTCTATTATACTCTCTAACTGATGCAATAATGAGTCGTGGAGATACTTTAATACATGGTCCCGAATCTAAGGTCAACCATGCCTAACTCTATACATGTCCTGGAGGAGAAATTGAATAACCTCTCAACCTCGCACTCGTATAGAATTGCAATGAGCTCTAGGGATTCCAAGTGATAAATCCTCTTCCTAGATGTTCACCTAACCCTTTGGTCCAGGTGGAAGGTCCCTAGCCACACCTGTAATTAAGCCCCAGCGGAAGGTCATCCCTTAGCCCATTCACTCTAGTATGACCTCAAAGAAATTGAGAAAATGGAGGTAGAATAAATCACATCGGAGGGGAAAGGGGACGCTCCGCTACTTCTCGATTCACGCTCTCAACCCTCACCAATCTAGCTTTGTCTAACTCTCGTGGTGTGTCACTCACTCATAAGGGTTGCCAACAAGAACTCTCAACACTAGTGTTACTCTAAGGGAGTATTCATACAATCAAGCATTCAAGATTGGAACTCACAATAAGCATCAATTAATTGAAAGCATAATAAAGAGGTTCAATAAAACGAATACATCCTAGGGTTCACAAATACCCAAGTACCCACTAGGGGGTTTAGCTCTCCATGGAGCTAATTACAATCGATGAAATCAAATGTAAAAGCAAAGAATCCATAGAAAACCCCCTCGATAGTCGTGGCAATGGTCTTGTGGAGAGTCCTCTACTCGTCCAAGGGTCCCTTTGTCCGGCCTAGGATACACCTCGCCAGATCGGTGCTGACAAAAGCTTTCCCACTAACCTTTTTATAAATGGAGCGCGATGTCAGAGCCATAGAACCTCTCCAAATCTCTAGCCAATACCTCTCAAAACCCTAGCCGAAGCCCTCTCTTAAGTTGGGGAAAAGATGGAGAAAAGAATGTTGAAATCGGGGCTGAAATCGGCTTTTAAAGGACTAGAATTGGGAATCCACACACCTCTGTGGGCGCCCCTGTGGATTTTCCGCATGGACGTGTGGAATTAACGCACGCTCATGTGGATTCTCTGTTTTCCTCTTTCTTCGGCCGGCTGTGAACAGTACCTGCTACAGTATTTTGACACATTGTTTGGTATAGTACCCTGCTACAGTGCCGGCCCGAAACACTCCTGAATCCATGCTTTCATCGAGATAACATAAACGGGCACACGTTTACGTTGTAGATCGCTTTGCTTCTTCGATAAACGGACATGTTGGTGGACATCTTGTTATACATGCACAAGCCCGAATGCTTGAATGTGACTACCCTTATGCCCCTCCAAATCGTTATGCTAACTTGAATACGGGGAGCTTGGCACATATTCCCGCATTTCGAACCCGACTTATGTCTTCACGTTTGAACCTTCTCAAGATTTCGTCCAAATTGGTGCATTTACGATCCACATTAGCTTCTCTAATATTCGACCTCACAACCCTACCTGCATGAAAGTAACATAAATACACACATATTAGCGTTAAAACCCGATAAAAGTAATACTCATCATAAGGAAAGAACACTTCGCATTCTCATCGCACAAGCACTTATCAAGCGATAATCATAAGCGGAACAATATCTGAGTACTGATAAGTGCTTGAGTAGACATATTTTTATATATGTTT